>NW_019521753.1:0-29664 GCF_002814215.2 Seriola lalandi dorsalis | reverse complement strand
TGAACACTGAAGATGAAGCACAGGTGAGTCTGACTTGTTTTTTTTATTTTATTTTGTTTGAGGCGCTAATAAAATACATTAAAAAGTTTCCAATAATTGTGTCCAGGGTAACTTTTGTGTTCACTATAGAGCAGGTTTTTTGCTCAGTAACCTTGGACATTTTACTAAAAAAATTCTCGTTATACAAAATTGATTCATTTGCATTTATTTCTGCAGATATTCTGAATTATGTTCTTGAAATTCAGAGGAGTCAAATACTTTTGACCAGGATTAAACTTTACTTCAGTATTTCAACTTTATACTTTTGTACTACCAGGACATTTCAGAGGGAAATGTTTGATTTTGATGAATGTAATAATTTTTAAATTTTGGTATCACTTCTTTAACTTAAGTAGAAGATCTTCTTATTTGTTCCACCACTGCTTATAATTCTGTAGTAGTAGTAGTAGTAGTAGTAGTAGTAGTAATAGTAGTAGTCCTAGTAAATGTGTAACTGGTGTACCTCTGCTCCTGGCCTCCAGGTCCTTTGCCATGAGTTCTTTTGGAGAGGGAAACTCAGTGAGCTTCACCTTGGACATGTTGTCGTTCTGACCGACTGTACTGATCACTTCCGGTTCTTTCTCATGACTGTCCTCAGTCTGGACATGGATCCAGGGGATTTTCCTAAACACAAGGAGATAACAGCTCTCACCAACGATAGAGGCCGCTTTTTTTTCAGATTTACAGCTGGATTCAATACAGTTTCTTTTCTCATCTGAGTGAACACACCTTTTGAACTTGTAGATGAAGAATGCAGCTAGACCGACAAACACCACAGTGAGCAGCATCAGCATGGCCGACCCACTGTGGATGGAGTTTGAATCCACAAGTGGTGCTGAAAGACAAGCACGTCAAACAAGTGTCACAGTTTTTCTGTTTTTTCCTAAGCCATGTGTTATTTCAAGGAGATTACTTTCATTACCCCATGCCATGTAACAACTGCAGACAAAGAGCTGCTCTCTGCGTGTTATCCCCTTGAGGTATTAAAAAGAACCTTTAGGTGGTCCGGTGCCTCTCACTGGGGACTGTCATGCAGGTAACTTATGCATAGTCATGGATTTTTAAATGCTGAGATGCAATATTCAAAGTATTTCCCCCTCACCGCCCATCTTTCTCTCCTTCAGAGAGAAGCCTATGAAGTCTACGACCTTTCTA
Source organism: Seriola lalandi dorsalis (assembly GCF_002814215.2). NCBI lineage: Eukaryota > Metazoa > Chordata > Actinopteri > Carangiformes > Carangidae > Seriola > Seriola lalandi. Next base: position 28,470 of record NW_019521753.1, on the reverse strand, counting down.
GATCATTTTAAAGGCAACCCAGACCTTTGTATGCAGACACAAATGAAGACAGATCCGCTGGTGGATGAAAAGGGTAAAGCCACGCAGCGTTGATCGACACGTTTTTGCGATATGCTAATGACCCGGTGACCCTGCCGATTTCCTCAGTGCATACCAAATGCCTTCTTTGTCAATCATGTCATTGATCGGCTGATTTCAAAGAGAACTACTGTCTCGCAGCTTCAGGTGCAAAACTGATGCACTGTGAAGGATATTTAAATCCTATGATATACAGTATCATATGGATCTCACTCAGGAATTACTGTTGGCTTTGTCTTATTTTACTGTTTCAGTGTTTGAGTAGAACTCAATGTCAAATCATCCAAAGAAAGATACATCTCTTATCTTTTGCACATCAGTGAGCAGAACAAATGCACTGTAGATGTGAAGACATACTGTGCTAAACTGACACAAATTAAGCCTGAAGCATTTGTGCATGCTCTGTTTTTATGCACCTGCAAAAGGTTTTTAAATGTAACAGTTGCAATCAGTATACAGAAATCATAAGCTGAAGTTACAATGAAACTTACCCAGAGTTTGCTGAGTCATGTACACAATAATGCGAGTATCAGCTTTCAACTCAAACTGGATCAGGCCTTGGTTCAGGGCAGTGACAAAAATATCTGATATCTGTTTAAGGTGTTACACAGAAACACAAAAAAACAAACAAGGACATTATGAGATGTGCTGCAATAAATAAACACGAATCTCTCTGAGATCAAATATCAGAATGCCTTTTTCATATAATGAACTGGCAATTTATAGCTAACACTTGGTTTGTTGGCTCCTTTAAATAGCAGCAGATATGAAATCACACATTAAAAAAAACAGAGCCAAAATCAATTAATCTTATTATTAACTGGTTGACATGTTTTAGTAAAAGCCTTCATATACTTTTTTTATACTTAATCACATTATATTATTGAATGTGTCACGTCAGTAGAAGTGAGACAGCTTCTTCATAAAAGTTCACATGAGAACTAACTCAATATTTGCGAATTTCACGGTTCTTACCGTCTCTAGAGCCTCCTCGCTCCCCCTCTTGTGCTCACTCGCTGTATGCTCATCAGGCAGGATAAAGAGCTCTGCTGTAGTTGGAAGTCCTGGGTACAGAGAGACCAGCAGCTGATCTCTAGGAAACCCAGACACCTGCAGCGACAGGACAACACAACAGTCACCTCAGAGGTTAAAGTTTGGGCTTTTACCTCAAAACATTGGACCATAAAGTCAAAACGACACCGTCCCATGACTTTCATTCTGACATCAGCTTCAATTAAAATTCACACTAGGTTACTGTCATAACGCATAAACTATAAAAAGAACAAGTTTCTCACAAGGACCATATAAAACATCATGACTTCTGTATCAATACTGCACACAGGTATAAAATAGTAATGACCCTGAAAGCCACTGGTAGACGATGTTGGCTCCAGGAAAGATCTCAGTGCAATAGGGACTCCATGTACCTGTGACAGAGCTGCCCGCACCACACGGCCTATGTCCTCCCTCCACTCGGGGATGTCAGGATTGTGCTCATCAAGCGCCGGCGAGAACGACAACAGCAGCGACCTGAAGAACTCTGGGAAAAAAGGTTTAGTGATGTCTGTGAGAATATGAATGCTACTTCTGGTTTAGTTTCTGATTAATCTGATGTGCAGTTTTGTCTTTTTTCATTTGGCTAACATATGCCTTGAAGTTAATTGCTCCTCAAGATTTCATGTTCGTTTACCGTGACATTTTATTCATTAGGTAAGTCCACGTTGACATCAACGTGACGCCACTTGCAGCGTGGACCGAGAGGCATCATACTTTTCCAGAGATAACGCATTGCATATTCATGTAACGTGCATCGCACCAATTAAAGTGCGTTGAAGACTGTCTCCCCCACTCACCTTTAACAGTTATAACTTTTGAATCCTGCATTACGGTGCTCCCAGAAGCAACCTGGACCGTGACCTTGTTTTTCCCCTCTCTCTGAAACGTGTATGAGATGCTTCCCTCCAAGGTTATAATGGGCTGGATTTCAAAAGAAAAAACATAGAATTGCACAGAAAACCCCACATCCTCTCTGCTGCATATAGAATACTATGTACATACAGCCCTTGACGTACTGTATAATGAGGAGGAAGAGGAGGGGGGAAAGTGATAAATAAATATGACCAGCCACCTTGGCTGGATCTTCCAGAAAAGCCCAGCCAGCGTGGCCGCGTGCAGTTACATTCTACACGATTTGTGTGAAAACCCTGCAGATTTACAACAACACAAGGACATCCAGAGAGGAGGAGATGGAGAATGGAAAAGGCCGAAGTAAAAAGCACAAAAAGTGTGTGTGGAACAATAGTGGGAGGAAAACAAGCTTCTCACCTCGGAGCTGTTGTCAAACCACCAGAAGAAGGTCAATGTTCTGGTGTGACTCGGCCAAACCACCGCAGTCAGATTAGCCTCCTTCCCCCTGATGGCTACAATAGGAACGGAGAGATATACACGCTCCACAGGACCTGAGGCAGCAGCACACACATCCATCCATACATATGTGCACACACATGCGCATACAAGTAAATGCACGCACACACAAAGCACACACAAAGCACACACAAAGCACACACAAATTCAGCAAACTCTGAATATTATTGTGATCACAGCTCATGTGCATTTAGCTCCAGGTGTGTGCTTTTGCATAAAAGTAATGCAACCATGACTGAAATGTAATTCTGCAGACTGGGAATGTGACTATCCATGAAAGAGAAAGCATTCATGCTATATGCACTGCCGCAGGAATGAGTAATGACATTTCTTATTCACATACTGGTGATGTGTAAAAACAGTGTGCTGCTGTCAGATCCCTGGCTGTTCTCAGCTGAAGCTGTCACTCGGTAAATCCCAGTCGTTCTGTAGATGTGCATGATGCCATCATCAGTCCTGCTCAGGTTAGAGTACGTGATCTTGATGCCGTCCCCAAAGTCTAGCTGGATGCTGGTCCTCAGCGAGTCTCCCTGTGGATGGACGGTAAGACATGGCATCTGTCACCATGGCTTAGGACGGGATACTTTAGACCACACACAAGTGAAGTAAGCACAGCCCACTACTCAAGTGCTTGGGCCGTGTCACAAACACTTTGTAGGTGATTTTGAATGGAGGGAGACAGAAATCCAACTGAGAAAAGACGAGGGAAAGTAAAGAGAGGTACAGAGGCAAAAGAGGTCATAGAAATAAGAAAGATCTTTTTTTTTAATCTGCCAACTTGCCAGATGATAAAATCCAAAACAAACTAACCTATTGCCATCATTCCAATGTTTTCACCCAAATGAGAAAACTTTTTTTTTCTTACTAACCCCCTAGTGGCATCTAGTCATGCTGATAGCTTTGATTTTATTTCCTCATGTTTTGAGATATCCGTTGTGTGAGATTTCTGCTGCAGCACTAATATAACAGGTTAAAGAGGCTTCATTTGCAGTGCTCACAGCCATGGAAAATTACATTTAACAAATTAACAACAAACTGTCTTTCCAGAATCAGTATCAGTGTCCCTCTTACTCTGGGTAATCCACACAACAGGTTTATTTAGTCTATTTTTCAGAAGGAAGTAGTTCCAATATAAACAGTTCACAGTGAGATCTGAGGATTATCCAGAGTTAATGAGGACATTGATTTTTCTTTTTTTTTTAATTCACCACAAACAAAATTCCATTCACCCCCTCTGAGCTGGAGGCAGAAATCTCAGTGATATCTCAAAACCTGGGCAAATAAAAACAAAACTATCTGCATGACTACACTAGAGGTAAGTGAGGGAATATGTTTTCAGCCATGCTAATGATGTGGCTCTGGGGAGTCAGCAGCTGAAATATCTTAACAACTATTGGATTGATTGCCATGAAATCTTGTACAGACCTTCATGGTTCCCAGACGATGTATCCTAATGGCCCAACTTTTCCTCTTGGGCTACCATGACGTTGACATTTTTGGCTTTGTGTGAAACATCTCGACAAATATTGGCTGCATAACACCACAATGACTTTCAGTTAAGTGATATGACTCACGTCTTCGAGGTACACCATGAAAGTGACGTTACTGCCAACAGGGGCGCTGAGCTCTCCTTGATTGGTCGAGAGCCGGAGGCCTCGGGGTGGTCTGGGACGACAAGCCTGCCTCCTGGGTGAGTACACGTTCCTCCCTGCCTCCTTACAGTTATTGGACAAAACCTTCCGGTACCTTTGAAAGATCAAAGAAAGATTAAAGTTATTATATCATCCATATACTATATACCAGTTTTCATAGTATAAAAGAATTGCATCAATTAAAATAATGTCAATCAAACTGCAGCTTTGGAGAGCTACCGTCGATTAAAGTTCCAAAAGAGACGGCAAAATACTTTGTTTTTCTTATATCCCTGGAGCAATTTCTCCACCATCTAGAATCCGTCTTAATTTATTTAATTTTTGAGCGACTCCTCAGTTGCATCTCTGGAATTATTTGTGGGACAATAGCGTGCATCAGCAGCACACAGATTTAGTATGCATACTTGCCTCTTTGAGTATTCTTAATTTTGTCACTTTTCAAGTGTGAACACGCTGCATACTCAACACCTGCTTAGTTATATTATGTATTATGGAATTAGGATACAACATTTCTCAGCTCTACTCAGAGCCTTTTCTTTCCTGAATTGTTATTTGTGTTTGTGTTGTAGACAATATAACAAACCAGCTGGAATGGAATAATATTGTTTTGTGATGGGTTGAACATTGGAGGCCACTTACCCTGTGCTGTTAAGGAAGCTTTGGCTGGAGCTACAGGTTTTAGCCGCACCATTTGGATTAAACCAAAAAGCAGGGGAGCACTTCCCATCCGCCTGGCGCTCCCATCCATAATCACTGCCAAAAAACACGACACTTCATAAAATGATAAACACTGCTACTCAAATAATCTAGCTTCTACAAGCTTTTGTAGTGGGGCAAATGCTTCGCAGTTGGAGATTCATGGAATATTTTAAGACCATAACTAGAGACATGATTGTCAGACAAGCAGGATCAAACAGAATTTCAGACAGATGGATAAAGGATATTTAAAATTCATTTAGTGATTCATTATTAATTGAATTCTAAGAAGTCACTTGACATTATGCAAATTACAGTAGCACGCTGAAAAGTTCCAAACTTCCATGTACAATTTCCAAACTATAATTAGATTCGATGAACACAGTCATATTGGTTATCCCGTAAATATGCAATGTAAGATGGATATTAAGACATATGAAGTTCAGCAAACTGATACTTCTGTTTTTGATTACAAATGTCTACAAGCAGCTGCTAATGAAGTACAATTGAATTAGATGTTCAAAGGAGAGGGGCTGTTTTGTAAACATGTAATCAAAGAAATGAAGGATCACTGAGGATAAAAGTCTGAGTTACAGTTTCGTCCCAGTTGGGAAAGCTGAGACAAGAAAGTCATTACCATTCAAAATCATAGGTTGTGCAGAGGCACGGCTCAGAGGAATAGATCCTGGAATAGTCCTGGACCAGCATGCAACGGTTGCCTGGCCTGCGCTTCATAAAGATCTGCCTCTCGCCCATCACACACAGCTCTCCCTATCAAACAAAGAAAAGGATGATGTCGTTTTTCACATGAAAACACACTGCATGAAGCGAGTGTACTTTGTTTACAATGACAACGGACAAACATGCATCTCTTGGAGCTAAATCAATCATTTTTAATATCGCTGTTACCTTGTTGTGCAGGTGCCATGTCTGATAATCTCCATCCATGCATCTCCTGCTGAAAAGGCCCTTGTAATCGATCTTGATCAGCTGCCACTCTGACCGATGGCTGAAGTGTCCAAAGAAACTGGAAGATGATTCACCAAAAGCAAATTTCAGATGAGACTACCGTGAGATGCAGATATACAGGTGTCAGATTTGATGGTGCAACAAGAACACCTGCAAATCTGAAGTCTGACAGCTGAGATAACAGTCCCTTTGACGAAAAGGTTTAAGTGACTGGGGAGAATCAAGCGGACCTTTCTTTGTTTACATCGCCAGAGAAGCTAATTCTCCGAGCCTGATATTTGTCTCATTCTTCTGGGACTTTTGTGTCTCTGCTTACGTGATAATGTGATTGTCAGATTCTGGCTCCATTAAAACCCCATCCACATACAGAGGTGCCAAGGAGAAACTGTGACGGTCCCACTTCTTTCCTTCGTCGAGACTGATCCTGCATTAAAAGAAAAGCAACAGCTGTCAGTACATGAACATCTGTCTATGCATGCTTATCTGTCTGTACTCGATAAACATATATTTTTTTCAACAACAAACAACATGAGCACACAAGTTAAGCAGAGACAAACAAGGTAAAAAGAAATATGACAAAAGATTTCAGGTTATTTAGCTTTTGCCACGGTTGAAAAATGAAGCACTTTCAATTCTCTTCAACGTGAAAAATTATCATGACACCAGACTGCACAGCAGAACAAATGTTCCTCGGACCAGGTAAATTTTTGAAGGTGACAAAACAACAGAGAAGAGAGATATGACTCTGGTTGTAACATTAGACATAGATTTGGGGGGTTTCAAATCACCTTTCTCAGAGCTTAATCACTTCTGACAGGGCTGTGGTGTGCGGGGACATCAAAGTAGATAGTGTTACAAAGCTCCCACAATATGAGGGAGTTATGAGGGCATCCTCAGTCTCATATTTCCACCCTGCTCTACTTCTCATTTACATAAAAGCACTCAAACCATCATATCCAACCAAGAGTACAAAGCTATAACAGACTCTCTTCTGTTGGAAATGATTCAGGCTCTGTTTTGAAGCTGCAGAGCCGATACAATAATCATGCAAACTTGGCCCATCAGCATTTCAAAAACATTAAATGTAATCATATGCTGCATCGAATCCCCACACGGGAAAAAATGAAATGATACTGGAGTAATTTACCACGACAACTCCCGCACCTAAAGTTCCTACCTACAGTAACTATGACGTCAGTTATTGTTGAAGAGTCGCTTCACCTACCATAAGTGTCGAATCGGCGTCGCTGCGTGTAAGACTGCCAGCAAAGCCCCCCCATTATCAAGGAACCAAATGTTGTGCTCTTCATCAAAAATCTGCATTGGAAAAAAAACTCACATTTGCTCCATTTATGACAACACACTTTCAATATGAATACATCCTGTTTAAGGTAAACACATGTGCAGTCTGTAGACCCAGACGGCTCTCACCTGTCTCCAGCTATTTCCTGCATCAGATGTTATAAACATCCCAAGGTTGGTGGAGGACAGCTCTGTTCCAATATTCCCTGAGTACAAAAACATGAATAATTTCACTCCCTGTGTATTTACATAGCAAAGACTCCACAACACACTTATACTGTATACAGAATCATCTGATAAAATCGTTCTGGAGTTATTTTGTGAATCTGTGTATGTCCTATTTCTCCACCAGAGGACACATTTATGACTTACTGCAACCTAATCATCTCAGAGTTTCAGCGCCTGATTTCAATGACAGTAAGAGGGCACTGTGTGATTAGTGTTAAGTGTCTTTTTCTTGCATTTATCTGAGCAACTAGGAATACCTTTGTTGTTGGAAAATTTGTCTCACCATTTCTGTCTCAGGTCTCATGTGATGAGTTTGCATGACCTTTAGGTAACCTTACCTGTAGCCACGATGATTCCTGGAACAGACTTTTTGCTGGTGATGGGTCCAGACGTGTAGGGATTCTCCAACATCTCCAGATGAAGATGCAGCGAACAAAATGGCTGTCAACAAAAAAAAAAAAAAACGGATTCCAGTACAGCACAGGTTGAGACACTACGTATCAAGACAGATCTTCACGGAAGCAATTATAATTAGCTCTGCCTTCAAAACTATTCTTCCCCATTGAGAGAAAAGCGCTAACATTTATAAAACAAAGATTCCTTTCATTTCCTCTGCCAAAAAAGAAAGAAAGAAAATGGCTGAGAGGACACAAAGGGCATTTGAATTGTTTCATTCTAAAGCAAACAAGGCATGTAATTAAAATTCCCCAAGATGCACTGATAAAACTGACAAAATTGATTAAAATAATTTCACTCATCTCTCAGACTAAAGCACAGTGAAAAACATCAATACGGCTTTTCAAACAGCTGAGGCTGGAGGGGGGTCAGACAGCAGACAAGAGCAGAATGGTCACCTGTATGACACAGTGGAAGATTGTAACCTGCTATTAGCTGAACAATGTACATTATTTCTCTAAAGAACATACTGACTGATTAGGTGAATATCATACCTGCTGAATAACGACACTGCTGCATAATGTAATTCTGTGTAATCTAATATTCATTAGTCCAGTGTGACTACAGGTAGTAAATTGAAATCAGAGAGGTTAATGGAAAGTCTGGACCCCTGAAACTAAACGCGATGACACGGCGCCTTACACTTATAATAAGAACATTCCAGCCAAGCATCTCCTCGTCCATTTAGTGGGCTAAAAAGGCGAGCTGATGCTGACGCTGGCACCTGGCCCTGTGCAAACGTGGCTCTGAATCAAAGAACATCCAAAGCACAGCTGATGAGGTCGGAACATTTGATGAATGATATATGTCATAAACTTCACTTCGCATGAAAAAGAGCATTCATTCATTCCTGCCCAAAGGCTCAAGCTCACCAGAATGCAGTGAAGGTTATTCCCAGCCACATCAGTGGAAGGACCTGGCAGAAGGGCCCATGTTTGTCCCTTGTTGTAGGTGATAAAAGTCTTGATGTGATTATCCACCAGTTTGTTGGCGAGATACATGCCATTTATCCCCTCAACCTAGGAAGGAAAACAGAAATGCGACTATGAAAAATAAAAGCATGCATTACACAGAAAGGCTTCTGTCAGTGTTATTATTGTTCTTGTGTTTGTAGATTATTATTGATGCATTAACATGTAAGCAGCTATTACTGTAGCTGGTTGTTGTAGAGCTAATTTAACCACTTTATCTACACAGGGGCAGTTTAATCTTAATAAATAAATAAATCGTATAATTCATATTTTGTAAACAATAATATAAATGGATTGTATGTTTTGTATATATGTAAACTCTTAATGCGGTCGACTATAACTGTGGAACATATGTGTTGGAGTAAAAAGTGCAATATTTTCCTCTTAAATGTAATCGAGTGGAAATATAAAGAAGCATAAAATGGAAACATTAAAGCACCTCGAAATTATAATGATGTACAGAACACTACATGTACTTAATCACTTTCTATCACTGTATTCAGGTCACTTTTGAAGCAAAAATCATCTGTTGGTAAAAAGGGTTTGCTGCTTTTTAAAATGAATATTTTGGATTTTACACTGTTGGTCAGACAAAGTGAACAATTTAAAAATGCCAGATGAAAATCTGAGGGCCATTTTTCAGTTTGCTTATATTTTATAGACAAAACCACAAATCAATTATTCAATGATGAAAATAATTGCTATTTTAATTATAATCACAGCTTAGTTAATTAACAGAGGTTTTTTTTTTTTTACTCCTATGCATTATAACTGGACGGAATTAGCTGCACTGTGACAGAAGCAGCGGCCCGTGAACAAGACTGACTACACACCTTATAAAAGTCCACCAGTAGGTTACCAGCGGGTCCTCGGCTGGTTCTCAGATTCTCTAATGAAAGGGTAAAGTAGACCCCGGGGGAGTCTGAGATATACAGGCTGTAAGTATTGTTCTGATTCCACTCCTGAACTGCAGCAAAGACCTGCTTCTCATCTGTGCTGATGATATGCATGTCCTGTGAGAGGAACCAGAGGCAGGTGGAAAGAGGCAAGGGGTGGGAATGAAATAAAATGATTTTTTTTTTTAAAAACCCAACAATCATGTTTCTTTATGATTATTTGGCAGGTATTTGGAGCTTACCTTTGGTAGACAATATTTAGGTAACTTCATCCGCTTGAAGGATTCTCTCATGTAGGAGACAAAGTAGCTGGCTCGTCCTGACTTGGTCACCTTTGCAATGAAATCAAAGAAGCTTTATCATTCTTTAAACACTACATTTACATATTTTAAAGGGGGCAGTGACTTTTATTTGTACATTTCCAGTTTGATGCCATGGGTATGATTTTTCCTACTATGTAGGCTGAAGAAAAAAAAAAAAAACATGATGGGAGGGTTTTTACAAGATGTACAATATGTGAGTGAATTTGCCAACATCCCAAATGTGACTCTGTTGTGAAATGAGGACATGATGCAAAAGTGTTTCCTGAAGGAGGTGTATTAATTCACAACGCATGAGTGACTCGATAAAACCCTCGCAATTTGACTCTGCTTTCCGCGTTGTCGAAAGCAGACTAAAATTACAAGCACAACAGAAATTATTATCATTATCTCAATTAGTCTAAAGCTAAGAGGCAGTGAAGATTGTGTTGGCTTTATCTACAGTGCAGCTTGAAGATCTTAATGCACTACCACTTTCCCATCCACTTACAGGCAGGCCAACACTACTTGATTGCTTATTTTCTAATCAACTAGAAGGATGGTGTTTGTCTCCCAACACACTACATTAGGGCTCTAATGGAATAATCTATCGAAAATCAATGAACTGCATTTTCCCAGACCACATTTTTGAGGATGTTGCACTTGGCTGTTCCTTCTCTCCCATGAGACTTTGGAGGTGTTGAAGACTGCTTATTTCGTTGTAGCCCAATCGATAACCTCATTACTCTTTGTCAAGTTAAATCCAACTGCCCCAAGCAATGAAAGTCACAAGAAAGTCATCTGTGCCACCACAGCTCTGCGCAGACACTCTCCCTGTGTGTCCTGTTATTTTCACCAGCATCTTCCTCATGTCTGCCTCTGCCTTGACGGTCAATCTCATCTCAGCTAAATGCAATTTGGGCATTTTATTGAATCACAATTTCTGAATCACGCTGTGATATATATATATATATATATATATATATATATATATATATATATTTTTTTTTTTATCATACATTTTCATTCTTACTTCACAGCCATTCCAATCAAGTCTGTGGATTAAGTGATTCTGAAAGAGAAACTGGGTCACCGCTAAAGTATAGCTGCTGTAACATCATATCATATCAAAAGATTAAATCTGTGGATAAATAAATTAAAAAATGAACAGCAAACATTTAGAGGTGTTTATTCAAAATGAAAAGGTTTGCTACCAACAGAGCACTAGAAAGCCTCGCTCCTTTTATTTTTATTTTGCTCAAACTTAGCTGGAGTCTGCCAAGGATGAACAAATGCATCATGGCTGACCAAGAAAGAGAAAATTACTTCGCTGTGAATGGAAATCAATGACAGTTGAGGGCATTTGAAAATTAAATTTCTGATAATGACCCTGCCTGCCGCTGTCTAATTGGAGTCAAAGTCAGAGTGAATGGTAATAAGGACACCAACCTGTCTATTCACAGTTCCTTTGTCCTGTGCTCTCAGCAAGCAAACACATTTTTCAGGCATGGAGTGTGTCTGTGTGGAAACTCAAACACTGAGTGTGCCTTGACATGAACGAGACAAAACCTAATCAAAACACACATTGGGCCAGTGGGGAACAGGTGTGTCGGAGAAAGCCATTATATGGGTTTTGATGGAAAAGCATGAAGTGGATGCACAAGATACAGAAAATAAAAACAACAACAACAACAAAAAAAAGAAAGAAAAAGAAAATCAAAGTTCATGGACACAACAGCCTTTGTGTGAAAAGGTGAAGACAAGGTTTAACTTAATCCAGAAAAGTAATCTATCACTACGCAAACCTGTGTGAAAACATATTCATCCTGCACAACCAGTGAGTTGGTGTCTACATATCCAGGAAAGAGGTACTGTCTGTTGCCATCTGTGCAGCGTTGGGCTCTGCACTTCACGTACTGAGCGCCTGGAAAGAGGCAAAAGGAAATCAATCAGAAATAAATTACAACCATTTACTTTCAGACAGTACTTTATATGCACTGGAGCTGCTATACAGAGGCACTGCATATAATAAATATACTTTAAGTTCACTGTTCTGAAACAACTTTAATCTTTGACTGTGAATACAAGACAGCAGTGTGATCCAAATGAGCTGAGATTCAAGACTAATACAGTAGAAGCTTTTGCAGCGTGTCACACTTAAAAAAAAAAAAGTTTAGGATGTTATTGTGTGAGTTTGTATGCTAATTCAGATACAGATTTTCTCACACAAGAGGAATATGAGTATCTATTCCAATGCATTAAATCCCTATAATTGGCCTAACAGAGTATACCATGCTGTTTAGAAGAGGGGAGTTGAGGTTTGTCTATGTGACACAGGGGATATATTAAGGCAAAGCAACATCAATCAACCCACTAAAACTCTCCATTTTTGTCAGGAGACACCTATTCTGCTTTACTAGACCTTCGGGGACTAATCTGACCAGCAGAACGAGTCTCATCTTCCCCGTGACCTCGCTCTAAATGAGAGGCAAGGGGTCCTGTGGGTCTTGCTACTGTGGCAGACTGGAGTGCTGCACTCACGGCCTTTTGCAATGCGCGTCTCGATGTGGACCACATCTGATTCTTTGTCCAGCCCCATTACCGCCCTTGAAAGAAGCGGGAGGAGGAGAAGATGGAGAAGAGCAGAGAGAGGTGGTGGGGGGAAGAAAAGGCAAAAATGAGAATGGGAAGAGATGTGAGTATCACAGCTGTAGATGTACATCTCTATTCTGTCAAACCAAAACAAGATGTTTTTCTTAGCTCCTGTAAATCACTCAGTGTAGGATCTCGGGCACCAGCAGCAATTAATCTCAATTCACTAAAGCATCAACATAGGAAACAACAAGGGGGGGGGGGGGGGGGGGCAAAACATCAGCTATTACCATAAATATCTACAATTGCAAATATGTGTTGATAAAAAATTGTAGGTGGCTGCAAAAACATTTTGAAAAATAAATATTCGACGTAATATGCATGAACAAATGGTTTTCAAGAGCACAAATAATGCATTCTTTCAGGTGCAAGTATACCCGCTGCGCTCTTCTTATTTATCAAATGTTTCACTATTCAACCATGTGGAGAGGATGTCCTCCAACCAATGTCCTTTCTTTTCACAGCTAAAAAAAAAAAAAACACTTGGGTTTGACACATGCCATGACAAAGAGGGATAAACAGGCTCACATCAATATTCACTGCCTTGTGCCTGAGCAGTTGAGATTACTAAATGACAGCGACAACAAAAACAGCATGTCATGTTTGTGCTATGGAAAAAGAAGCACAATATTCCTTCATGTCTACGTGACATGGATATAATCAGTGTTGTGCTTGACTGCCACGAGTGAGATGTGTTTTTGACAAGAGGTCACTGGATCCTCCTGACAGCTTAGGGTCATGAACACTATCATTATGCAAATTACAATTAATCACTGTACAAAACAGTTCAAAAATAGGATGCAGATAATCATACCAGTAGAATCGGCCTGGCATCACGTTGTCGTGAACAAGCTGCCATTTCCTCCCAAAGTCCATTGAGCTGTACAGCTGCAAGATAAAATTAGGCTGATCTTCGTCACACTTTTAGGAGGAAGATTTTGTTAATGAGCAGCATCACAGTTATGATCACATCCACAGCAGAATCACATGAAAACAAAAGTTTTTTAAAATGCTAATGCATTCAGCATCACATATTATCTCATCTCCACTTAAAGCTTCATTGTGGATTCACTCAGAAGCTACCTTGCTGTCATGACTGTAAGCCAGTATCCAGTTCTCCTGTGCCGGGTGGAAGAGGAGGCTCAGGATGTTGAAGTTAATGGGATGCTTCTCAAAGCTTGCCCCTTCATCTGAACTGATGAGGACAGCGCTCTCTACCTCTGGGTCGCTAAGCATCATTATCTAAAGTAGGGAAGGCCAGACGAGGGATATGGCATCAGAAGAGGGAAAGAGACAGAGATACAGTCATTTGACAGCAATTTAAAAAAAAAAAAACCCTGTAATTTTATGTCAGGAAAGAGCTTGTAAGAGATCAGACAGAGAGACAAAGCAACAGGGAAATACTGACCTTCTGTTTGTTGGTAGGGCAGACGTACAGGTAACTTAAAACTGTCCTTGAACCCACTTTGTCATTGAGTTTGTTGTAGGTGCTTCCATAATCACTGGATCTGGTTACAGAGAAAAGAAGAACATGTTCTGTGTTTGAAGAAAAAAAATATCCATTAGAGACCTGCCTGAAACAGACTTTAAAGCACCATTCCAGTGGTCTGGCATGTTTTAGCCCATTAACTACAAATCAGTTATTCTTTACGTGACTGCATCTCCAAAGCATACTATATCTGTTTAGATTGATTTTCAGGCAGCCTTTTTGCTTTAAGAGGGGGAAAATCAACGTGCACAGACTAGCTTCTTGCTAATGTGTTGTTTGTGTTGCTCTTTTAAAGCATTTTGCCGCAATCCTGCAACAAATGTGCAACACTGAAAAAGAAATGTGATGTTATATGTCACCTACTGTAGGTACTCTTTATTCAACCATCATGTTTCAGCACAGGGTGGTGATGAAAAATCAGGTTTAACATTATCTATAATGATTTTTTTTCTATCTGCTCTCATGACATCAATATGCATCTAAATCTACTTCTAATTCCAAAAACCTTATATGTAGGATGTGAAGACTGTAGGACTTAAATATTATGAATCAAGAGGATCAGGACACTGGAGTAAACTTACTTTAGATAACTTTTTTTTTTAAATGAAACTTAATAAGTCAAGTAAATCCTTTAGAACAAAAACAAAATAGTGGGAGTTCCCCAAGCAAACAATGGGGATCAGGGATTGGTTGTTAAATGCACATTTACAGCTCATTCATTTCACTGTCTGGTGATGATTTTAGTTAGAGCAGTTATGGCCTCTTCAAAAAGTTGATAGATTTATAGGCATTTTTAAGGTAGGAAAAAAATGTTTGAAGTTCTCCAAATGCAAAAAGAAAGTCGCCACGTTATGAGTACATGCTACACACACTCTGTTAGTTTGAGGATGCACAAGCACAAAGGTGACAGGACACATATCACTGCCAACTGCTGGAGACAGTAATTCAAATGTATAGCGCATGCAAGCTGTAAAATACAGAGAAGCGCAAAATGAACAGGTGAAATATGGTCAGGTGCAGGGAAGGACCAGGGAGGTGAAGGTGAGGCAGAAGTCAAAGCAAATAAACACATTTGCCTCAAAGATTAGCCCTGTCTATCAAATGAAATGGGGGAGGGTACAGTTTATGACATCCCCTGGTTTATTCCACTGGTCAACAATTGGTGACAGTGATCAACTAAGAAACACAGCAGCAAGTCAGACAGAGGGAAGGAAGTACGAGACTGCTAACTAATGTTAGCATGGATGTAAACATAGATGTCAACGATGCAAGTTTTGAAATATTCCAGAGAATTGGCCTTGCAAATGTTTTATGAGGAAGGAAGTGCATTCAACAGGTTTCTTAGGCCTCAAGGGTGCATATAATGCATTTTTGTGTGTGACACTGAATTTAAAAATGACAGTGTTTACAAGAAAACTCCACAGGGCACCTTTAGCTTATTGTAAAATTTTGGAAAAAAGTATCTTGTCTTTGTGTGGTAATGCATTAGTGCACAGGGGTTAATCTGAGAACTCCCTCTTGCTTGTGCATTAAAGGAGGCTCTGACTCCAATGATCTTTGACAAGCAGCAAGAAAATACCGATATCAAGAGAAGCATTAAAAAGATTGACATATTCATATTCATTAGGCATGTCCTACTCCAACTGCAATAATGCAGCTTTGACAAACACAATATGCAAAGTAAAAATTCACCATACATATGTCAAGCAAGTCTCAAGTATTTGCAAGCTGATTTTCATGCCACACAGATGTGCACTGAAACCAGCGGCAGCCTGCAAGGTAGGAAATGAATTTATGAACTTCAGATATGCGCTAGACAATGGTCAGCACTAACATAAGTACGCTAAATGCAATTTGTTATTTAAGAACTAAAACATCCAGCACAGGCGTAGTCCTTGAATATAGCAACACTGTGAGTGATGTAAGCCATTATTCTGCCTTTATGCTCATGGATATTGGTGCACTGAAGACAGTGAGGAAGGAATTTAAAGACATCCTTTCTGGGGCAGCAATGAAGTCACCTTTGATATAGTTTTTTTTTTAAATCTTAAATTAATAGCAAAATGGCCAGCATTTGTTCTCTCAGTTTTCATCCTCTTCGTATTCAGCAGGGAAAGCTTGAGTGTGCTACTCTGTTGCAATAGTGCAACAGAGTAGCAACACAAAAGTGATGAATACAGGTTCAAGATTAAATATTTATAAAAGCAGATAAAAAGAACAAAAACAAATGCTCTAGTTCTTGATCCTTATTAATTAATGGCCTGTATTTAAATTTAGGTTTGTCACAACATGTAAAGAATACGGGCAAGTCTATGCATCCCATGACAAGGGTAGATGTGTCATCCCAGTTTTCATATTTCTCCTCACCACAAACAGCCAATCCAAGCTCTCAGTTCTACCTGAGCGCCTCCAAATGTAATTTCACTGCATAATTGGATAGATACCCACAGCCTGCTATCATTGTCTGTGCATTAATCTGAATCGTCCCATTTGTTGTTGACATTGTTTTCAAAGACTTACCCCTAAACACATTTGTATTTGCGCTTAAGTACTCTTTTCGCTTGGCATATCTGTCTGTGATTGTGGCGGCAAGAGGAAGACCCTTAAATTATGTTATAACATTGTGAAGTTTCCTTTACCAGTAGGCAATCATCTCTAAACATAAAGGGACTTGATGCGTGTTTAGATAGCTTCTGCAAGTCAACCCATTGATCTGCACATTGCATTTTGCCACCAAGACCGGCCTGGAGCTGTAGTCATAAATCATTTATCATGTTATCACAGAAATCATTTACTCCCATTTCTTTTCATAACATTCAAATCTTGGCTACTCTAATACACATACTAAGAGCCTTTGTGCACCCCCTGAGGTACACTCTAATTTACTCATGGTGCCATTGTTAAGCAGACACCTTGATGATGGAAGACCTCCTGTACACAATATGGGATTTCAAAACGTGTCAAGTCGGGTGTAAATCTTGCCGGAGCCTCTGGTGAAACATATTAATTTGAATCTCTATGCTTGACGGACTTATGGTCTCTTTTTCATGTGTATTTCAGAAAGAAATTAGTTCTCTGCAGGCTATGGGAGAGGTGAGAAAAGAGGCATATCAAAGGCTGGATTGTGCTCTATGGTATAATCCTTAATGAATTCCATTCTTATTTATGACCTGACAGCGCACTGTAACTCACCTCTCAATACATACTGAATGGAATTACAGGAGCTGTACAGTAGCAATTGCATGTCAATTGCTTCTGAAACAGAAGGTTATGGATGACAATCAATCAAAAACTCTGGAAGGAAGTTTCTAGGTCAGAGGAAAAGAGATCCAGAATCCCTCAAATAAGTCTTCCAGTTTATCTTTCAAAAATAGCCTTTCAAAAAAGTTTATCTTCTTGTGATGGACAGAAAATAGGTTGGGCCTTTTCTAAAAGGTCACTTCAGTCTTAGGTGTGTTATTTATGGGACTGTGGGAAGCAAAAAGGAAGCTTCATTCTGAACTGCTTCAGATTGCTTTATTAAAACATATTTCATATTGGCTTCCACTTTGACTTGATTGTTCATATCCTAGCAAGGAGGAACATCATAAATCATACTCACTGTGCACTGAAAGCTCTATGAATATATTATTCTTATTGTTTTTAGGGACTTTTGCATTTTTATAAAATTCTTGCAATGATGCCATAACTTTTCTATTTAGATGGGAAAGGAAAAATAGCAGCAATTAAAAATAAAAACTCACCTCCAGAGCGAGCTCTCGGTAACAGCCCCCAGGTTGAAGTCATACAGCTTAGTCAAGATCAGGATCACCTACAACATAAGAGCAACAGACACATATAATTACATGCCAAGGTCTGGCCTAAAAAGCCGTTTGCATGAGTGCCTCACTAGCATACATTACCTGTCTATACCTAATGATGTGGAATGAATACAACATGTCTGCTTCATCTCTTTACTAATAAATATCAGCCTCATACAGTATGCTATCCCAATGACAAGTGATGCTCGTGTTGTCAGGAAATGTCAGTCTGCTGGTGGCAGGATCTGAAAAAAATCCAATGCGGGCTGTCAAGAGTTGCATCTGTATCTCATGTGGAATGATACCTACATGACAGCAAAGTCTGAACATAACTGTTCAGTGAACAATGAAAAGAAATGCAGTAAGTGGCTGCACTGCATCGCCCTCTTTCTTTCCCTTTCTCTTTTTCTCTTTTAACTTTTGTCTTGCTTTTACCTTCAAAATAGTGAAGTAGTTTAGCTGCAAAAGCACCAACAAATGTTGATCTCAAATATTGATGGAAGATGTTGTGTTATTTAACTCATTGGAAGACATCCAGTTCCAGTTTGGGCTAAATGCTTTTGCGTGTTCTCTGAGGATGGTTGGACAATGTGTTTCTGGGGAAGCAAAAATGTGGCCCATAAAAGCCTGCCAAGGCACAGAGGGCAGAGTGAAATGGTGTGCAAACACATTATTGTCACTCCAATGGCATTATAAATGACTTCCCATGGGGATGCTCATAACTCAGCTTAGAAAGGGGGGCGGCGGGGGGGTAGAGTTTGGGGCAGGGCGTGGAGGGAGGAATCAAGAAGCAGAAACATGGCATAATATGACGAGTTTTTTTAAATGCCTGAAAGATAGGTCAAAAGCTCAATTACAGTGAGTTTAAACGCATTAACCTTATGGGACCCATGGAACGAGTCATTAAACTGAGAAAAGCCACACAAGACTCAGAGGAACAAAGACATGCCTCTAAGTCTGCTTTGAAAATGTTAAAAACCCAATTGACCCACAATTTAGCCATCAAACGGCCACTGTGCATGGCTGGGACTATCTGCATTACAGGTTAATTAACCAATCACACAGAGAGATAAGCATTTGCATAACTAAATGCACCATGTCTGCAAGGTCCAACACTGGAGTCTGAATCAATTTGGAGTACAGACTTAGTTAAATGGCTGTGATGTTAGACCTAATTGCCTACTTTGAAAAATAGATACGAGAGAAAAACTCTGCCACACTGTTGATCGTTTGTCTCTTCAGTTCTTTTCTACGAACAACAATGACTCTGTGTCATGGGACATTATAAATACTACAAGGTAAATTGAATCTGGAATTGATTTTATCAGTGTCAAACTAGAGGCAGTTCAGTCCTAACCAAAGGGACTCAAATAGCACAGCAAATTAACAGAGTGAACAACAAATAGACATTCACAGTTTTATGGGTTTCAATCACTTGCGCCATTTTGCACGTGGATCCAATTTAATCAAACGCTCACGAATTCAGATGAGGATGTAAAATAACCTTTAAAAATAGCCCCAAACGGCAAAACTTGATAACAAAAAGCCTCCCAGCACCAAAGCTGCACTTGTCATTAGGAGCTTTGTCTTAACTGCTGTCAACGTGTTTGTATGGTTGGCTCATTAACAAAAGCTGACCCACTGAATTGGGTCAGTGAAGATCTACCTCAGGGACCAACGGACTAGTGAGGCAGATGACTGTTTGGATGATTTGTCCCTAAGTGGATACATCAAGAGTACATCACTGGAGACTGTGTGTTCCCACGTCTTCAACATTATTGATAGGCTGTGCATCTGTGGCTCAAGTCAGTGGGGAGCAACTACTATACATGCAAATGCATGTATTTGGACGGCAGATGCGCAACTCGCACTGAGAAGACCCGACAAATGAAGTCGCATTAAACGCAAAAATTCTAAGAGTTTATGGTGAAGTAGTACATTTATGTAAATACAAGGAACCAACAAACACAAAATGGCTTCCAGAATTATTTTGAGCCTTCTAGGTAAATACAATTCTCCATGCATATCATCACTCACTTGCATACATGAAATTAAGTAAGGACCCTGGAAGGCCAAAAGCAGTGCATTTATTCATGTTTATGTTTTATTGATGTGAGCAAAGAGAGCTTTGCCTCAGGAAAGTCAACCAATCATTTTTCAGATTGGCTCTCACCCTCAGAGGAGTTGGGTTTAGTCATCCTCTTATCCTAACATTCTATTCTTGTTGCTTTCTTTCCCTTCTTTGATTTCTTTTTCTCCTTCTTTCTCTCTTTTTTTCTTGTCTCTCTCTTACTTTCATTCTTTCAATCCCTCTGTCTTTCTTTCATTTTCTTCTCTGTCTTTAAAAACAGGCTCTCTAGGTACTTTCTTCTTTTGCTGTGGCTTTTTTTTGCATCCACCATTTAAAAGGAGGAATCTGCACACATGGAGAAGTGATTAAAAAAATAGAACATCATAGTCAGGTGCTGTTTGGCCATGCAACAGTTTGAACTCTTTCAGATGGCTGAAGAGACAGCCTGCATAGCAACACAGCTATAATGTCATTGTGATATACCGTATCCACACAAATGTCTCATCCACACACACATAGACCTACACGACCCACTTGCACAAGCGTTCAAGCATTCAGCATATGAATATACAGAGCATTCACAGACAGACTGTTGGACCAAAGCAAATCTTCACAAATTCCCTATCGGTTTTTTTCTTCTTTTTTTTTTTAAGTGAAATGCTCAAATTTTTAGAGTGCTTCAGTGGGACGTGAGAGGCATCTCAACACCATGTTGGTGGGCAGAAGATTTTCTACACAGCTCACAATTTAGGTATGAATCATCTCTGTCTGTGCTACAACATGGCTATTGATAAAATGAAATCATCTGTGCAGTTTTATTGTGCTTTCTTACACACCATACTTCAAATGAAACCTGTTGCATATTCAGCCCCCAGTAAAGCATCATTAAGACAGCACCCCTCAAATATTATTTCTGTCTAATTAGTAAGGGAAAAAACCTACCCTAACTATACACATCACACCTCCAGATTGTTGCTTCTTTTCTGCTCAGGAGTAACACATCATGGGAAGAAGTAACAATCTTAAGAAAAGTGAGAAATACAGCCACTTTCATGTAGATCTGCCACTGTTTTTGAACCTTGCTCGAGGGGACAACTGAAGGATCTAAATTAATTTCCAAGGGACCCACAAAGTTGAAAACAGTGAATGATGTAAGGCTCTTTGTAATAACTCTGCTAACGGCTCATGCTCAGAGAAGCATTGACACATATCTCTATTTTCCTTACCTTTAGCATCCTCTGAAAAGTTCACTGCAAAAATGATACACATTTACATTCTCATAAATACACATAAGCTTTTGTATATGGTACTGTAGGGTAAACACATCCATACACATAGCCATCTCCTGGGAGTAACCCCTGTCTATTTACCTCCCCTGAGTCGAACCACAAAATCAAAATCTCTGACAACTCACTGAAATGTGTTGATGCTAATTAAATCTTTTTCTTAAATATAAGCTTTCATAATAAGCTGCTTCTTCTCAGATATGCCAGCTTTTTTCTTTCAGCTGTCTGGAGGTCAGTGTCTGTGACCTTATCAGAGTTGATGAAAAAGGTTCATTTTGAACCCATGGAGTGATTGCCGACAGTCCATGTGTGCAGTGGTTCATCTGTTTATCTAGGCTGTGTGCATATGCACTTGTACAGTATATGTGTGTGTATTTTTGTGGACTTTTATATTTGGCAACTACAGAGAAAGTGTCCTGTAATACAAAGTCCTGTAATGATTTATAAAAGTAATAACCTTTAAATTTATATATTTTTTGACATTTTTACACCTTACTATACTATGAAGTTTTTATGCCTTTCTATACTATAGCGTGTTATGACATTTTTTTTAACTAACTATACTATGATGTTTAATGCCTTTCGATACTAAGACTTACTGCACTATGACATTTTATGTGTTGCTATACTATTATGTTTTTTGCCATTTTTATAGCTTAATATACTATGACTATAACTATGATATTGTAGTGGTTAGAACTGTCGCTTCTCAATTAGAAGCTTCTGGGTTCAAATCCCGCTCCCAGGGCCTATCCATGTGGAGGTACTCCAGCAACTGCCCATGAGTCCAAAAACTTACGTTAGGTTAGTAGGCAACTCTAACTAGCGTTTTCATTGCCTACTACACTATGATATTTTTGACTTATGCCTTACTATACTGTGACGTTTTTTGTTGTTTTTATGCCATAGTATACTATGACGTTTTTAGGCCTTACAATACTATGACGTTTTTTGTTGTTTTTATGCCTTACTATACTATGACGTTTTATGCCTTAATATACTATGATGTTTTTTGTTGTTTTTATGCCTTACTATACTATGACGTTTTATACCTTACTATACAATAAAGTTTTTTGTCGTTTTTATGCCTTACTATACTATGACGGAATTTGATGTTTCATGCCTTACCATACTGTGACATGTTTTGTCGTTTTTATGCCTTACTACACTATGATGTTTTTTGACGTTTTTATGCCAAACTATACCATGACGTTTTATGCCATACTATACTATGACATTTTATGCCTTACTATACAATAACGTTTTTTGTCGTTTTTATGCCTTACTCTACTATGAGGGATTTTGATGTTTCATGCCTTACCATACTGTGACATATTTTGTCGTTTTTATGCCTTACTACACTATGATATTTTTTGTCGTTTTTATGCCTTACTACAATATGACGTTTTTTGTCGTTTTTATGCCATACTATACTATGATGTCTTTTGCCGTTTTTATGCCTTAATATACTAGGAAGTTTTTTTACATTTTCATGCCATATTATACTACAACGTTTTTTGTCGTTTTTATGCCTTACTATACTATTATGTTTTATGCCTTACTATACTATGACGTTTTATGCCTTATTATATTATGACGTTTTTTGACGTTTTCATGCCTTAATATATTATGATGTTTTATGCCTAACTAAATTATGATGTTTTTTGTTGTTTTTATGCCTTACTATACTATGATGTTTAATGCCTTACTATATTATGACGTTTTTTGTCGTTTTTATGCCTTACTACACTATGACGTTTTTTGATGTTTTTATGCCTTACCATACTATGATGTGTTTATACCTTACAATACTATGATGTTTTATGAAGATTTTATGACTTAGTATACTATGAAGTTGTATGCCTTACTATAGTATGATGTTTTTTGCCGATTTTATGCCTTACGATACTATAACGTTTTATGCCTTACTATACTATGACTTTTTTTGATGTTTTTATGCCTTGTTATAAAAAGAGTTTTTTTTTTTACGTTTTATGCCATACTATACTATGACGTTTTATGCCTTACTAAACTATGACTTTTTTTTGTCATTTTTAATGCCTTATGATGTTTTTTGGCGTTTTTATGCCTTACTACACTATGACGTTTTATGTCGTTTTTATGCCATATTATAGGCTACTATGACGTTTTACGCCTTACTACACCATGATGTTTTTTGTCGTTTTTATGCCTTACTACACTATGACATTTTATGCCTTACTATACTATGACGTTTTTTGACGTTTTTATGCCTTGTTATAGAGAGACGTTTTTTCTGTTGTTTTTATGCCTTACTATACTATGACATTTTATTCCTTACTATACTATGACGTTTCTTGACGTTTTTATGCCTTGTTATAGAAAGACGTTTTATGTGTTTTTAATGTCTTACTATACTATGACGTTTTATGCCTTTGTACAGTATGTAGTTTATGAATGTTTACATGCCGTCTTTCAGTTAGGTGGTTGAAGGTTCAAATCCAGGTCCCGAGGCCTATTTGTGTGAAGTTTGCATATTCTCCCTGTCTCTGTGAAGGATTTTCTTCTTTTATGTCTTACTATATGACGTTTTTTGCCATTTTTATGCCTTACTGTACTATGACGTTTTTGATATTTTTATGCCCTACTACACTATGACGTTTTTTGACATTTTATGCCTTACTATACTATGTTGTTTTATTCCTTACCGTACTATGATGTTTTATTTTTACGCCTTAATATACTATCTTTTTTTGACATTTTTCTGCCATACTATACTATGACATTTAATGCCATTTTTATGCTTTGCTTTATTCTTTACCATCATATGATGTTTTTGTGACGTTTTACACCTTATAATACTGTGATGTGTTTTTCACTTTTTAAGCCATACTATATTATAAAGTTTTTGGCATTTTTATGCTTTACTATACTATGGCGTCTTTTGAAATGATCATTTATACTTTGACGTTTTTATGTCTTGCAATACCATAAACTTGTGATGGACCAGCATTGTGGTACAATGGTTATGCCTGTTGCCTCACACTGAGAAGGTTGAGGGATCAATACCAATTCAGTGTTTTCAGTTTTTACGCCATACTATGCTATGACATTTTATGGCATTTTTATGCATTACTATACTATGTTGTTTTATTCCTTACCATAGGATGATGTTTTATGACCTTTTACGCCTTAATGTACTATGATGTTTTTTTGATGTTCTATATCATACAATACTATATGGTCTTTTAAAACTTTTATGCCATACTATACTATAAAGTTTTTGGCACTTTAATGCATTACTATACTATGGCGATTTGAAATGATTATTTATAGTATGACGTTTTTATGGCTTGCAATACCATAAGCTTGCACTAGACCAGCATTGTGGTACAATGGTGAAGCCTGTTGCTTCACCCTGAGAAGGTAGAGGGTTCAATGCCAGGCTACATCTTTCTTTCTATGATGTTTTTTGGCATTTTTATGCTTTACTATACTATGTTATTTTATTCCTTACCATACTATGGCATTTTCATGACCTTTTATGCCTTACTGTACTATGACGTTTTTTGACGTTTTCATGCCTTGTTATAGAAATATGTTTTTTGTCATATTCACACATGAGGTCATTATAGTGTAGTGGTTAAGACTGCAGTCTTTCAGTTAGAAGGTTGAAGGTTCAAATCCAGTTCCTAAGGCCTGTTTGTGTGAAGTTTACATGTTCTCTGTGTAGGATTTTCTTCTTTTATGTCTTACTATATGACGTTTTTGCCGTTTTTATGCCTTACTACAATATGACATTTTTTGTTGTTTTTATGCCTTACTACACTATGACATTTTTGACGTTTTATGCCTTACTGTACTATGATGTTTTATGGCGTTTTTATGACTTACTACACTATGATGTTTTCTGACGTTTTTATACCATAGCATACTATGACGTTTTATGCCTTTGTATATTATGATGTTTATGAATGTTTATATGCCTTGCTTTAGAACGATGTTTCATTCCTGACTATACCATGACTTTCAAGTGCATTTACACAATGTCTTCCATAGGCAGTGGCGTGATAGTGTAGTGGTTAAGACTGCCGTCTTTCAGTTAGAAGGTTGAAGGTTCAAATCCAGTTCCTGAAGCCTATTTGTGTGATGTTTACATGTTCTCTGTGTAGGATTTTCTTCTTTTATGTCTTACTATACTATGATATTTTTTGACGTTTTTATGCCATACTATACTGTGACATTTTATGCCTTTGTATATTATGATGTTTATGAATGTTTAATACTTTGTTTTTGGACGTTTTATGCCATGCTATACTATGACATTTTTTGAAATTTTTATGCCATATTTTACTATGACATTTTATGGCATGTTTATGCCTTACTATACTATGTTGTTTTATTCCTTACCATACTATGGTGTTTTCATGGCCTTTTATGCCATAATATACTATGATTTTTTTTAATGTTTTTATGCCTCGTTACTGAAAGACGTTTTTTGGTGTTTTTTGGCTTACTATATTACGAAGTTTCATTCCTGACTATACTATGACTTTGAAATGCATTTACACAATGCTTTATATGGCGTGTCATTATAGTGTAGTGGTTAAGACTGCCGTCTTTCAGTTAGGAGGTTGAAGGTTCATATCCAAGTCCCGAGGCCTGTTTGTGTGAAGTTTACATGTTGTCCCTGTCTCTGTGTAGGATTTTCTTCTTTTATGTCTTACTATATGACGTTTTTGCCGTTTTTATGCCTTACTGTACTATGACGTTTTTGATGTTTTTATGCCTTACTATACTATGATGTTTTATGGCGTTTTTATGCCATACTATACTATGTTGTTATATGCGTTACTACACTTTGATATTTTTTGTCGTTTTTATGCCATACAATACTATGACGATTTATGCCATACTATACTATGACGTTTTTTCACGTTTTCATGCCTTGTTATAGAAAGACGTTTTTTGTCGTTTTTATGCCATACTATACTATGACATTTTCTGCCATACTATACTATGACGTTTTTTGTCGTTTTTATGCATTACTACACTTTGATGTTTTTTGACGTTTTTATGCCATACTATACTATGACGTTTTCTGCCATACTATACTATGACGTTTTTTGTCGTTTTTATGCATTACTACACTTTGATGTTTTTTGTCGTTTTTATGCCATACAATACTATGACGTTTTATGCCTTACCACAATATGACATTTTTTGTCGTTTTTATGCCATACAACACTATGAGGTTTTTTGACTTTTTTATGCCATACTATACTGTGACGTTTTATGCCTTACTATACTATGACATTTTTTGACATTTTCATGCCTTGTTATAGAAAGACGTTTTTTGACGTTTTTATGCCAGATTATACTGTGACGTTTTATGCCTTACTATACTATGACGTTTTTTGACATTTTCATGCCTTGTTATAGAAAAACGTTTTTTGACGTTTTTATGCCATACTATACTGTGATGTTTTATGCCTTACTATACTATGACGTTTTTTGACATTTTCATGCCTTGTTATAGAAAGACGTTTTATGACATTTTTATGCCTTACTATACTATGACATTTTTATGACTTACTATACTATGACATTTTTTGACGATTTTATGTCTTACTATACTTTGATGTTTTTTGTCGTTTTTATGCCATACAATACTATGACAATTTATGCCATACTATACTATGACGTTTTATACCTTACTACAATAGGACATTTTTTGTTGTTTTTATGCCTTACTACACTATGAAGTTTTTTGACGTTTTTATGCCATACTATACTATGACGTTTTTTGTTGTTTTTATGCCTTACTACACTTTGATGTTTTTTGACGTTTTTATGCCTTACTATACTATGACGTTTTCTGCCATACCATACTATGACGTTTTTTGTCGTTTTTATGCATAACTACACTTTGATGTTTTTTGTCGATTTTATGCCATACAACACTATGACGATTTATGCCATACTATACTATCACGTTTTTTCACATTTTTATGCCTTGTTATAGAAAGACGTTTTTTGTCGTTTTTATGCCATACTATACTATGACGTTTTCTGCCTTACTACACTATGACGTTTTTGTCGTTTTTATGCGTTACTACACTTTGATGTTTTTTGACGTTTTTATGCCATACTATACTGTGACGTTTTATGCCTTACTATACTATGACGTTTTTTGACATTTTCATGCCTTGTTATAGAAAGATGTTTTTTGTCGTTTTTATGCCATACTATACTATGACGTTTTATGCCATACTATACTATGACGTTTTTTCACGTTTTCATGCATTACTATACAAAGACGTTTTTTGTCGTTTTTATGCCATACAATACTATGACGATTTATGCCATACTATACTATGACGTTTTTTCACATTTTCCTTCCTTGTTATAGAAAGACGTTTTTTGACGTTTTTATGCCATACTATATTATGACGTTTTATGCCTCAACATACTATGAAGTTTTTGTCGTTTTTATGCCTTACTACACTTTGATGTTTTTTGACGTTTTTATGCCATACTATACTGTGACGTTTTATGCCTTACTATACTATGACGTTTTTTGACATTTTCATGCCTTGTTATAGAAAGAAATTTTTTGTCGTTTTTATGCCATACTATACTATGACGTTTTATACCTTACTACAATAGGACATTTTTTGTTGTTTTTATGCCTTACTACACTATGAAGTTTTTTGACGTTTTTATGCCATACTATACTATGACGTTTTTTGTTGTTTTTATGCCTTACTACACTTTGATGTTTTTTGACGTTTTTATGCCATACTATACTATGATGTTTTCTGCCATACTATACTATGACGTTTTTTGTCGTTTTTATGCATTACTACACTTTGATGTTTTTTGTCGTTTTTATGCCAAACAATACTATGACGTTTTATGCCTTACCACAATATGACATTTTTTGTTGTTTTTATGCCATACAACACTATGACGATTTATGCCATACTATACTATGAAGTTTTTTCACGTTTTCATGCCTTGTTATAGAAAGACGTTTTTTGTCGTTTTTATGCCATACAATACTATGACGTTTTTTGACATTTTCATGCCTTGTTATAGAAAGAAGTTTTTTGTCGTTTTTATGCCATACTAGGTATATATATTTATTTTTTTTGGCATTTTTATGCCTTTTATTGGACTGATGTTTTTTCTCGTTTTTATGCCATTCAATACTATGACG
>NW_019521752.1:0-3322 GCF_002814215.2 Seriola lalandi dorsalis | reverse complement strand
CGCCTTACTATACAATGACTTTTTTATGACTTTTTTCGCCTTACTATATTATGACTTTTTCGCCTTACTATACTATGACTTTTTTTTTAATTTTTGTGCCTTACTATACTATGACTTTTTTATGCCTTACTATACTATGACATTTTTATGACTTATTATACTATGACTTTTTATGACTTTTTATACCTTACTATACTATGACTTTTTTATGCCTTACTATACTATGACATTTTTATGACTTTTTATACCTTACTATACTATGACATTTTTATGCCTTACTATACCTTACTATATTATGACTTTTTATGCCTTACTATACTATGACATTTTTATGACTTTTTATGCCTTACTATACTATGACTTTTTTTTTTAATTTTTGTGCCTTACTATACTATGACTTTTTTATGTCTTATTATACGATGACATTTTTACACCTTACTATACTATGACTTTTTTTGACTTTTTGTGCCTTACTATATTATGACTTTTTAAGCCTTACTATACAATGACTTTTTTATGACTTTTTTCGCCTTACTACTCTATGACTTTTTTAAGTCTTACTATACTATGACATTTTTATGACATTTTTACGCCTTACTATACAATGAGTTTTTTATGGCTTTTTTCGCCTTACTATATTATGACTTTTTACGCCTTACTATACTGACTTTTTTTTTTATTTTTGTGCCTCACTATACTATGACTTTTTTATGTCTTATTATACTATGACATTTTTACACCTTACTATACTATGACATTTTTATGACTCTTTATACCTTACTATACTATGACATTTCTATGACTTATTATACTATGACATTTTTATGACTTATTATTCTATGACTTTTTTATGACTTTTTATGCCTTACTATACTATGACTTTTTTATGACTTTTTACGCCTTACTATACTATGACTTTTTTTTTACTTTTTACGCCTTACTATATTATGACTTTTTTGTGCCTTACTATATTATGACTTTTTTACGCCTTACTATACTATGACTTTTTTTGACTTTTATTGCCTTACTATATTATGACTTTATTATGCCTTTCTATACTATGACATTTTTATGACTTTTTATGCCTTACTATACTATGACTTTTTTATGACTTTTTATACTATGACATTTTTATGACTTTTTATGCCTTACTATACTATGACATTTTTATGACTTTTTATACTATGACGTTTTTATGACTTTTTATGCCTTACTATACTATGACTTTTTCATGACTTATTATACTATGACGTTTTTATGACTTTTTATGCCTTACTATACTATGTCTTTTTTATGACTTTTTTACGCCTTACTATACTATGACTTTTTTATGACTTTTTACACCTTACTATACTATGACTTTTTACGCCTTACTATACTATGACTTTTTTATGCCTTACTATACTATGACATTTTTATGCCTTACTATACTATGACATTTTTATGACTTTTTATGCCTTACTATACTATGACTTTTTTATGCCTAACTATACTATGACATTTTTATGACTTTTTTCGCCTTACTACTCTGACTTTTTTATGACTTACTATACTATGACTTTTTTATGCCTTACTATACTATGACATTTTTATGACTTATTATACTATGACTTTTTATGACTTTTTATACCTTACTATACTATGACATTTTTATGCCTTACTATACTATGACATTTTTATGACTTTTTATGCCTTACTATACTATGACTTCTTTATGACATTTTTACGCCTTACTATACAATGACTTTTTTATGACTTTTTTCGCCTTACTATACTATGACTTTTTTATGACTTATTATACTATGACTTTTTTTGACTTTTTGTGCCTTACTATATTATGACTTTATTATGCCTTACTATACAATGACTTTTTTATGACTTTTTTCGCCTTACTATATTATGACTTTTTACGCCTCACTATACTATGACTTTTTTTTTAAATTTTTGTGCCTTACTATACTATGACTTTTTTATGCCTTACTATACTATGACATTTTTATGACTTTTTATACTATGACTTTTTATGACTTTTTATACCTTACTATACTATGAATTTTTTATGCCTTACTATACTATGACATTTTTATGACTTTTTATACCTTACTATACTATGACATTTTTATGCCTTACTATACTATGACATTTTTATGACTTTTTATGCCTTACTATACTATGACTTTTTATGACATTTTTACGTCTTACTATACAATGACTTTTTTATGACTTTTTTCGCCTTACTATATTATGACTTTTTACGCCTTACTATACTATGACTTTTTTTTTTAATTTTTGTGCCTTACTATACTATGACTTTTTTATGTCTTATTATACTATGACATTTTCACACCTTACTATACTATGACTTTTTTTGACTTTTTGTGCCTTACTATATTATGACTTTTTAAGCCTTACTATACTATGACTTTTTTATGCCTTACTATACTATGACATTTTTATGACTTATTATATTATGACATTTTTATGACTATTTATACCTTACTATACTATGACATTTCTATGACTTATTATACTATGACTTTTTTATGACTTTTTATGCCTTACTATACTATGACTTTTTACGCCTTACTATACTATGACTTTTTTTGACTTTTTGTGCCTTACTATACTATGACATTTTTATGACTTTTTATACTATGACATTTTTATGACTTTTTATACCTTACTATACTATGACATTTTTATGACTTTTTATGCCTTACTATACTATGACTTTTTACACCTTACTATGTTATGACTTTTTGTGCCTTACTATAATATGACTTTTTTTGACTTTTTGTGCCTTACTATATTATGACTTTTTTATGCCTTACTATACTATGACTTTTTTATGACTTTTTATACTATGACATTTTTATGAATTTTTATACCTTACTATACTATGACATTTTTATGACTTTTTATGCCTTACTATACTATGACTTCTTTATGACATTTTTACGCCTTACTATACAATGACTTTTTTATGACTTTTTTCGCCTTACTATATTATGACTTTTTCGCCTTACTATACTATGACTTTTTTTTTAATTTTTGTGCCTTACTATACTATGACTTTTTTATGCCTTACTATACTATGACATTTTTATGACTTATTATACTATGACTTTTTATGACTTTTTATACCTTACTATACTATGACTTTTTTATGCCTTACTATACTATGACATTTTTATGACTTTTTATACCTTACTATACTATGACATTTTTATGCCTTACTATACTATGACATTTTTATGACTTTTTATACCTTACTATACTATGACATTTTTATGACTTTTTATGCCTTACTATACTATGACTT
>NW_019521751.1:16678-17393 GCF_002814215.2 Seriola lalandi dorsalis | reverse complement strand
CAGAGATATTCTGCAGCCCCCAAAGAAAACGTGTTAAGCCCGTTTGTGGCCCTTTATAACTTAACTTAAAAATAAAGTGTGCAATAAGTTACAATAAAAAGTGACAACGCCAAAAGAGGTAAGGGTCCTCTCAAATAACTAAAAACGGCTAAAAGGATCAGTACAAAGTTTAAAGAGCAACGTCATTAAAAATGCAGGGCGGAGGATGTTCTGGCACAGTTTTTAATAAATAATTAAAAACCAACAAATAGCCAGTAAAAGAATTAACCAATTACTGTGGCGGTAAAAATGAACCAAGTTAAAACAATGTACACAACACAACACAACACAGAGAGAGATGTAGGGGAAGCAGGAGTAGCCACGCCTGGTCTGATCGTCTGACACACCGCTTCTTCTTCCATGGGCCCTGCGGGTGATAGGAGCGGCCAGATAACTTGTTCTCCACAGACAAATAACACACGCTCCTTGTTCGTGCCATTCACAGTGCCTGTTCGTCAGTGGCGGCTGCTGGTCTTATAAGGAGGGGAAGCTCATTTTCAGCCTACATCATAAAATGTGTCCGTTTATTTATATGTAAATTCGCAAAGTGACAGAAGAGAGTCGCCAAACACAACGCTAGTTGTTTTTAACAAAGACAAAGTTGCTGAGGATCAGTAACGTCTCCAGATCCAAACAACGGAATTAAAAATTTGAAAACTGCTCCGGTGGATGCTTA
>NW_019521751.1:14024-16286 GCF_002814215.2 Seriola lalandi dorsalis | reverse complement strand
CAAACACATTTCTGCCAACTGACACATTAGCACAACTTATGATGGAAATGGAAGAAGAGCCACCTTCAGGCCCTGAGGGCACATCTAAAGGACTAACTGCTGAGAATACCGAACCTGGCGACTGGCTGGCAGTAGTTGAGAACTGGTGGCTGGCCAGAGCTGTTTCTGTGGATGGTGAAAATCAGGATGTGAAAGTGGAATTCCTGCATCCCCACGGCCCCAATGAGAAATTCACTCCTCAACATGGCAGGGGAGATGAATGCTTTTGCCTTGTTAAAGATGTTCTGGTTAAACTGGTGGGAAATGCGGCTCCCATGCGTCTCACTCGAACAAGGGAAATACTGTATATAGAATTTCTCCAGGTGAAATGGATTTCATAGAAGGTGAACATGTTATATGTCCAATGTTAATGTCACATCAAATTATTTGTAAGTTTGACATAGTAAACTAGTTCTTCACAAACAAGTCTCTCTTTGCAAGATATCTCCAGATATCTCAGACTAAATAGCACATTGGATGTTGGGTTAAATACTTAAATTTTGAATTGACAACTCACTCTCATTGAAAACAATTACAGAAAGCGCCTCCATGCTGCGTAAAAAGTGATCTGTCTGATTATGTCCTAAATGAACACAACTTTATTTTAAAATATTGGTTAATTACACTACATATACACATAGAATCTGAAGTCCTGTGTTCTGCCCTCACTGTTCGACCTGAACACACTTAAACAGACAGATAATCTCCTCGACAAGTGACAGGAGTATTGTCTTCTTTATTGAGACGTTTCCATGAAAATGTCTCCAGAGTCAAAAACTGAAAGAAAATAACAACACAATTTTCAGGTACTTGACTGTAGTGTACTACATTTCTATATATAACATAAAATAGCTGCCCATTCATAATAATCACTATGTAAAAAGCAACAAAGAGGATGTAAATTCTAAAGCTATAGAAAGCCGCCAAGCAGCTATGCTACTAACAAAAGACATCATTGACTGCAATCCACAAAAGCCTTGCAAACCTAAAATAGGCTTCAATAATACTTGAAGACATGGTAATGATTACAATTACTCAGAGGCAGTGCTCGCTATAAAATAACAAGAAAGATGGATGCAGTTTCAAACATAACAAAGTCACTGTTGGCCATAGCTGAACATGAGGTGTACTTCATTTCCTGTCATTCCTATTGGCTACTGCAACACACAAAAAAATGAACCCAAAAAACATAGCACCACCTGCTGGCTGGAATAATCTCTGCCCACACATCATGATATAAATCAACGCTTTTTACATATCTGTTAATTACATTTTCAACTCCTTGCACCAGAGTGGGTGTTGTGCGTGTGTGATGGAATTCGCAAGGGAGAAAAAGAAAACAAATTATCTGAAATTATCAGTGTAACAGGACAATAAAACAAGTCGACCTGGGGCAAAAAACATTAGCTAGTCATAAAGTCATGGTTGATAATTTTTTATATATATATATATATATGTATTTATTTTATATCTATGTTCTATGTTGGCATTTTTATTTGTGTCCACAACCAGTAAGCAAGCCACCCAAACAACTGAGAAGAGTCACGGCGAGAGACCACACAATGGGAAGGACCACAGGCAGGAGGGTGGAGTGAAGATAACTTTAATGATAAAACCATGATTGTGAAGGGCATTTTCACTGTTTTATAATGTTCTGTAGACCAAACAATTAAATAGATTAATTGAGAAAATCATCAGTAGATTAAAAGAAAATATGGAAATAATTGTGGTTGCAACCGTAATTTCGTGCTATTACCTGCCACCAAATAACTTCAGTAAAAATGAAGAACCTTAAATACTTTAAGGTTCTTCAGTTGGTGTTAGCTCTTTGTGAAAAATAATGGTTCTTAAATGGTTCTTCAAAAGGTTCTATGGTTCTACAGTGTATTGTGTGCTTAATTATACCTCAGTAAACATTCCTACGAGTTTATGGTGTCAATAACTAATTCAGGTCTTCTTCAATACAACATCATTTGTATGTACATTATTTTTTTTATCTATAAATAAATTATGGTCACATTTAGAAGAAAATAGACTATAAAGCAGGGTATGCATTAGGGCGTGTGATTGAAAGGCTGTACCAAGTACAGAACAAGTCAATTCTACCCTTCACTCCTCCTCAGCTACACCATCTCATCCAAATATGGTTTATCTGGTTTCAAAAACCAAGATGGCGACACCAAACTTGAGGCTTCAAAATGGCAGGTCACAAACAATGGGTGA
>NW_019521751.1:9220-13560 GCF_002814215.2 Seriola lalandi dorsalis | reverse complement strand
ACTATTTTTGTATTTTTACATTTATTTAATACATTTTTTATTTTACACTTATTGATGCATTTCTACATGTATTTATATATTTATTTCTGTATTTCTGCATTTCTACACAAATTAGAATTTCTCTGAAGAAGAGCAATGACAAGTGTCATGACTATTGGAATTGTTCTTTTTATTATGGCCTGAGCAGGGCGCCAAGGCAGTCTTGGCCATAGTTTTTGTAGATTTTTTCCTTTTTGTACATTATTATTATTCTGCTGGAAAAATTTAATTTTTGAGGGGCTTGGGATGCTTGAAAACTCATGAAAATTAGCACACATCAGGACATCAGCAAAATTGCTAAATTATGTACTGATTGGCCTCAGGCGTGGCCAGTGAGCTACATATTGCCCCCAAACACACTTCTTGAATGTTCATAAAATTTGGTGGGATCATTGCTCTTGTCAAGTCAAGTCAAGTCAACTTTATTTATGTAGCACATTTAAACACAGCTTGAGCTGACCAAAATGCTGTACAAAGAGCAATTAAAATAAATAAGTGTAACAAATACATATACAATACATAAGAGACATATAATTATAATAACAAACAAGTAGGTTCCATAGTTTTGGAGCTGCAACTCTGAAAGCTCTGTCACGAGCTGTGGCGAGTTCGTCTGACATGTAAAATTGATGAACTTTGAGATCTGAGAGATCTAGAATCCTAGTAGCAGTGGATGAGATCTGAGATGTAAGGTGAGGCATGATCATTGAGAGCCTTGAAGGTAATCAGCAAGGTCTTGAATTGAATACTGAAGTGAAAAGGAAGCCAGTGAAGGGAGGCTAAGACTGGGGTCATGTGTTCGTGTTTTTTAGTGCCAGTCAACATCTTAGCAGCTGATTTTCTGGACAAACTGTAATCGGGATAGTGAGCTTTTAGGAAGACTTAATTACAGAGAATTGCAATAGTCTAGTCAAGAAGTGATAAAGGCCTGGATTACTTTTTCCAGGTCATTGAGGGACAGAATCAGTTTCAGTTTGGAGATGGTTCTTAACTGGAGGTAATTACTTTTAACAAAAGAGGTGATATTTTGTCAAGGCAGAGCTCGAAATCAAGGGTTATACCCAGGTTTTTAGCATGACACTTCACATATGGGATAAGGTGGTCAAGATTACTTGCGAGTTGGGTTCTGGATTTAGAGGGGTCAAATATAAGTATTTAAGCACTTAGCATCAAGATTATGGTTTTTAAGCAGAGGTTGGACAACTGCATGTTTAAAACATGTGGGTATGGTGCCAGAGGAGAAGTTGATAATGGCTTGAACACACCAATTGTGTCAAAGGTATCCTTTATGATGCGTGGGGGCACAACATTGTGGGGAAAGGTAGTGAGTTTCATGTTCATAACAGTATTCTTCAATCTGTGCAGAGTAATGTGTTGGAATTGGTGTAAGTAGGCTAGATCACCTGGACAAATGGGTGGGGTGTTTCAAATTATTTCTGTGAAAAACTTTGAAAACTTTTCACAGGAGTTTACAGAGGTGTCAATGTTGTGGGAGGGGCGGGAAGTGAGGATAGAATTGATAGTGCTGAACAAAATTTTTGGTCTGTGAGAATGTTTAATGATGATCTCAGAGAAATATTTAGCCCTAGCTTTCTTGGCTGCTGTTTGCAAACTGGCAAGACAATTTTTAAATATTTCCAGTGAGAAGGGGATCTTTTTCCTATCCCCAGTCAGCTTTATGACAGGCCTGCCTGAATCATCCAGCCACAGTTCTTTTTTAGTTTGGTATGTTGATATTTGAGGCAGAGTCCAGGATAGCAGGAGGAGTAGAAGAGGGAGATTAATTTATCTGGGGTCAGAGGAGGCTCTGCAGTAGAAGAGATGGAGGTTGTGATGGCCTTTCTTTGATATGCTTCAGCAAAGTGAAGTGCAGTGAGAGCGTTTCTATGTAGCGAGTAGTTGCTAGATGTTTTGCAGAGGACCTCATAGGGTGGCACTGAAAACAATTGGATTCTGATCAGAGAAGCATGCATCTTCAGTGCTGCGTTCATCGATAGTGAGGCCATATGACATAATGAGGTCAAATGTACATGTATGCCCTAGTACATGGGACATGTTTGAATTTGTTTGCCATAGGCTTGCCTGGTCAAAGAATTCTGAGAATTCAGATATGAAGTCTTTATCTGTCTTCGGTGGTCTATAGACTAACTAGTACACGGACTAGTGGGGTGGACATTGATTCAATTTTTACAGACTGTGATGTGATTCAAAAGTGGAGTGACTAGCGAATGAAAGTACCTTTAATTTAAACTGACTCTTGAAGACCACAGCCACTCCACCCCTCTGCCACTACTTCTAGGGGTGCTTTTGAAAGAACAGTTTGGTGGACACAGGTCCAGTGGCTGTTTCACTTTCACCAGACAATGTCTCAGTTAAAAATAGAAAGTCCAGGTTGCTGGAAATAAAAAAATCATTGTTCTTGGACAGAGACCTAGCAGTAGATGTCTGATGTCTGGGCTCTGCCAGGGCAGAAACAGAGTACCTTCAGTAACCTAACAATGCGCCGCATTTGCCAGCGTGGGTGGCGGCTGTTGTATCGAGGGAGCGGGATCCATCTTTGCAGTGGGATTCCCCGATGTCTCTGGAGGAAAAAGACCCCCAGAGCTTCTCCAGATCACAGCCTCCTTCAACAGCCTGTGATGAGATGAGGAAGAGGACTTCGCCAGAGACAGTTTGCTCCAGTTTGTCGTAGTTGGCTGGGTGATCACCTGAGTGATCTGGGTGATCACCTGAGAGAGGGATCGTAGCGGCGTCGGACGGGTGGCGTGGGGCCTTGTCTGGCAGAGCTGCGTGCTGGTTAGAGAGTTCTGCACAAGCTTGGGATGTTTCTGCACCGGGATGGTTACGGCTGCCATGGACTACTTCAGATCAGGATTAGTCCAGCCTTCGGATAAGATCATCTGAAGGCTGGCCGATTTGGTGTTGAGGTAACAATTGCAGATTCCGCCCACTCAGCATCCGACTGGGCCAATACTGGAGTGACAACATACATATCCACGGCTCCCATTGCAGGGGTGAGGCTAGGCACCAGGGCCTCAGGATTGCATTCTTCCTGTGGGCCATTGTCCACAGCCACCAGGCTCTCCCCTCGGTCACCGGGTTTGTCTCCAGGTCAGCATTAGTTGATGCCAGCCATGGAAGAGTTGCGGCGGTGTCCAAGACTGTGGCCTGCAGTAACCAGGAGGAGGGCACCAGTGCCACTGGGGCAGCAAGAGACACCTGCATATAGAGATATGCTTGGATTGAGCTAAGGCAACCAACATAAAACTGTTGATCCTCTCATATTTGTCTTGGATTTTCATCTCCAATCGTTTGATGTTGTCCTCCAGACACCAGTAAGCCAGGTTGCAATCCTCACACAACTTCCGCTGTCACTGCAATGCGTGCCATATAGATATAATATAGACATAATAGACGGTATATATTTTTAAATCTTATTGCTGGACAGAAAGTCAGTCATTTGGGATTTTGTGTGCCTATTTTCAAACACAGGGTTTTGAGGTTGAGGTGAGCAAAAACTCACAAAACTTGATATTACACATGGCACCCCCTAATTACTTAAAGCATTTTTCAGGTGCTAGGGTGCACGAAAGCTCATGAAATTTGCACATGTATCACAAATCATGGAACTTGGTAGCTGATATACAGTACGTTTTGAACATGCAATTTTGGCGAATTTTTTGTTTTTTTTGGGGTCACGTACTTTAACAAACTCCTCCTAGGGAATTCATCAGATCGACATGATCTGTGGTCAGCCTTATCTCAAGTCTTTTGCGATGTTAAATTTTGAAGCTTTTGAGTTTCGCTGTAGGACCCGCCCCTGATGGCGTGGCGAATTTCGATCATTCACCATGAAAAATCAACTCGCTCTCATTCCAACACAAATTGTCCAAAATGCGTCAGACGTTTGGGGTGTCATAAGAGTCTTGTCCTGAACACGAGTATATGCTCTTATTAAGTGATACTCATAGCGCCCCCTTGTGGAAACAGGAAGTGTCATGTTTTACACTTTGATATATTGCTCATAGTAGGTTGATCGAATCATGATCCAAACATGGTCAGGAAATGCTTAACAACTTGGGGATGCACTGTAGTTAAAACTGTGACTTTTCGTGGAACAGCCTGCCCTTGGCAGCATGGTGAATTTCAATCCTTCACTATGAAAATTCAACTCACTATAATTCCAGCACTCATTGTCCAAAGGGAGGTAGAGTCAAGGAGAGATGCCTTGTTGGGCTAAACTCTCCCCCGCCGGATTAGGCTGTGCTCTACCTCCCCCTACTCCCCCACTCTCCAAGACA
>NW_019521751.1:3164-8050 GCF_002814215.2 Seriola lalandi dorsalis | reverse complement strand
CTTTTCCACTGCTTTCTTAATTGTCTTCTTTCCTTAACTAATTTCTCCATTTCCCTTTGCCGTCTAGACTTAAGTAACTGTGCTCTTTCAACCCTCTTTCTGTCTTGCACCCCAAATCTTTCTGCACCATAGGCGTAAATTATATCATTATATTATATCGCTTGCATTTCCTCCTAGTCTGCTTAAAATTACTGACAAATTTCTATTGACTGACTCCCATTCTTTCTTGCTATTTGCCCATGGCCATTTAACTCTAGCTTTCTGCTCCATATTTCTCTCTCTGACTGGCCTGTTCACCTCAATATCAGCTGCATCCCCTCTTGTAGTCTCCTCTTCCCCCTCTGTAGCCGTGTTATTGATATCCTTCAAACTGTGGTTTTCTACCTGTCGCTGGACTTCATCCGACTTATTCGATTGACTTCTTAAAAAGTATCGATTGATGCGGCCACACTGCCTTTCCTTTGCAACACATCTCTTTCTTCCCTGATGCATTCTAACGCCTCTAACTGACGTTACTTTCTGCCAGCCACAAGGACAAATCTGGAGCTTATTTCCCTCTAGCCTAACACTTTTATTCTCTCCAGCTACGCTCACGTCAACCTGAGAACTATTCTGCCGAGCTCTAGTCCTAGAGAATAGGTCCGTGCCCCTATCCTTCACTGAGTCGCATATCCAACTCATATTCATGTCCGTTCCAGTGTCTGTTGCTGTGTAGTCTGCCTGTGAGTCATCTTCCACCCCTGCTCTCGCTGACCCTTGGGGTATTTTTCCTATGTTTGACGTAGCTTATGCTGGCTGTGACAAAGATGCTAGGCCTCGCCACTGCTACCATGGATTGCTAGCCCATGGCAGCACCCTTGGGGTCTTTGCCTCCTGTCAGCTGTCTATCCAGACTGTCACATGGTCTTTCCCTTGTTGTCAGCTGCCCTATTCACAGCAGTCACTAGCTAGGCTAGTTTTGAATTTTAAGGTAAACACAAGAAACTTGTGCTACAGAAAATGGACCAGACTCAGTGAATAGCTCCCTAAGCTTAACATCCTAAGTCCTATGATAACTATTAATTTAGCTATACAGACTAATGAGCAGTGATAACTAACATGTCTTTGGGTTCATCAGGTGGGAACCTCCTTTCACCAGTGTTTCGTCTAGTTGGTCCCACTGTATGTTAATGATTTATAACTATACCTTATAAATTAGTAATAGATCATGAACAAGTAAATTACTTACTAATGACTTGTTAAGTATCAGTTAATAGTTTATGTATGTTATTGGGACGTTATTCTAAAGTTGCAACTATTCCTCATTTATTAACTGTTAGTAAATGAGGAATAGTTGCAACTTTAGAATAACCCAATAACATACATAAGCTAATAACTAATACTTAACTAATATATTAACTCACACTTTACGGATCAGTTGTTAATAGTTTCTTAACCATTTACTAATACCAGTGAAACTTTATAGAACAGCAAAGTTCAAGGTACAGAAATTTGATGTGATATTTAAAATATCACATTTTTGAACCTCAACCTTGTTCCACCCATAGGCTTTTCTGTGTACTGTATTTTACCAAAGAAACACCACAGATGAAATGTTGAACATTGTGTTTAATGTATAGAAACACACATACTGAGCCACACATACATGGCAGAACAGCAGTATACAACAGTATACAAACCCATGAGGTTTAGACACTTTTTGTGCAGGACATGAAAAACAAAATAAATCAAAATCAAGCCATTGGCATTATTGATACGAACATGTCTTAGCACAACTTGGACCCTCTATACTTAGTGAACCAGACCCGAGCTACAACCGAACTGCTCTAGGGCACCATCCCACAGTGACACAACACCTAAGCTTTCTTAGACAGAGGAATCAGTTTCCCCTTTTTCTTTTGATGTTCAACATCCCTCAAAAGGTTTGGATCATTAATCAACACTTCCAGACATTTTTTTGCAAAGTCCTGCAGTCGTTGCTGTGGTGTATGAGCAACCAGCAACTCCTTGTATTTCTTCAGGGCCACAACAGCCAGCTCACAGATCAGGGCATTGGCGACGACGCTGTTTCGGTCGACACTGACCTTTCCATATGCCACACTCAGCTTTCTTCCTTTCTTGTACGCCTTAAGGACTTTCCTGTATCTCTTGATGACCTCCTCAGGATGATGTGCTGAAACAGATAGAAATTTAGTTAAGTATAACAAACATACAAGTAGTGAATCGACACAGGGAAACACACACATAGATTCAAAGTGGTTGCAAAAAGTAATGAAGATTACATGGGCACAGAGCAATTGGAGGGTGCAAGATAATATACCCACCAAGAAGTATATTTTGGAAAATAAACTTTATACATAGAGAGAGAGAGATAGACAGAGAGAGAGAGAGACACACACGGACAGACAGACAGATAGACATTGTGATGTCTACATGCCTGACACATATGAGGGGAGCAGCCTTATTGCCTTCCTCTCTTTACACTTACCTCTCTGTTTGCCATGTTGCCTTTTTTTCTTCTCTTTTTTCTTCCTCTTGTCCTTTTTCTTGTGACTGGTGGTGGTGCTTCTTTTTCTTCTTGTGTCTTTTCTTCGATTTCTTGTCTGAATCGGAAGAATCAGTTGATGAGGATGAGGAGCTGGAGGAAGAGGAGTTGGATGGACTGGAGGATGAAGAGAAAGAAGATGCACCAGGAGACGAGTTGGCCGAGGAAGATGTGTCAATTGTCCCACCGTCATCTGTATCTACAACATAATAGAAAATACAATAGCAAATGCATTACTAACTATGATGATACAAGTCAACTCACATACATTCTTATCAACATTTACATTTATTAAGACTTTCAGTTTCACTGATTCATCAAATCGTGATCTCATCAGTTGGACAGATGTGTCTGCTGTCAATCAATGCTACAGATATTATCTTCCAGGTATTAACTGTACATGTGTATTGTTTGGGTAATAACA
Organism: Seriola lalandi dorsalis; assembly: GCF_002814215.2. Classification (NCBI taxonomy): domain Eukaryota; kingdom Metazoa; phylum Chordata; class Actinopteri; order Carangiformes; family Carangidae; genus Seriola; species Seriola lalandi. The sequence continues at coordinate 5,081 of NW_019521751.1, read as the reverse complement.
CGCTCATGCTCTGATGAAGGTCTTGTCACTGTGAAATGTTGGCCTTTCTTCCACTCAATTGTATATATATTTTACAAAGCACCCAAGTATCATTGTCAGGTGTGCAAACATGTTTTCCGAAGAAAGTGTTAGGCCTACTTACTTTGACCAACTTGTTGGCGGAGGGAGTCTCTCTCCTTAGTCAGGTCACTGATTTTTTCTGTGACTGTGCTGCTTCTTCTTGGCCTCACGGAGCTTAAGCTGCTTCTTCTTAATATGTAAAAATGCTGTTGGAGCTACAGATGCCTCAGTATCTGGAATGATAGGATAGAGAATTAAAAAAGCTCTAATCATAAAAGCCAGGTGAAGGTAAAATAAAATAATGAGCAGCTGGCTCTAGATATCTGCACTGGATCTCTGAATGCATGAACATAATTGTATAACTATCATCCATCACCAGTGAATATATGAATCAGACTATCATTATATACATATATACACACATATATATACATAGGAATGGGCAATAAGGTCTTTTTGAAATATCTTGATATTTTTAGGTTTTGTCACGGTACGATATATATTGATATTTTGCCTAAGCCTTGAATTAAAGTTTTGATGCATACAATCACACCAGTATGATGATTCTTGTTTGACTATTTTGCAGCCAATTCAGTTATTCTAGACTAAGTTTTACCAGCTAGACCAGTCTGGTAAATTCAGAGAATGACATCACTTTACTGTAATAGCTTTTAAAACCAGGAAAAGACTACTACTATGCTATATAACAATATCGATATATTGCTCAGCCCTTATATATATTTGACAGCTGTAACATTCAATCAACATTAATTGAAACTTTGTATGCACCGTGTTGCTCTCCGAAAATAACAATTCTACTAACTGTAGGCCTACAACAAGTCTTACAACTCATATAGGCTAAATCTTCTATTTTTGGCAAGCAACTAAACGCGCACGCGCACACACACGTGCATACAAACACATACACACAAAATTAATCATTGGACACTTCACTAATCTGGTTGAATTATGTAGTACAAATCTATCAGTCCGTGTTATCCTGATCAAACATCTTTAATGAAAAGATAACACGCAGTCTTGCTTACTGTCACCGTTGTTGTCCATGTGCACAGCATGGTCCACAAGATGTGTATAAGAGACAGAGCTAAGAGAGCTTATTGAAGGCAGAACTAAATCTAAAAGACACAGAGAAATAATCAAATGGATGCAGAAGAAAAGGCTTCTAAGAAGATGGATGAGATGCCAAAAATGCAAACACAAGATGAAATTCAAGGAATCAGTTTGTGTGGACAACTATGCATGGTAAGTTTATTTTTATTGCATGAAATGACAACATACATGGGTATTTTGGTCCAGAATGCTAGTGAAAATGAAATCTATTTAATTGCGAGCTAATAAGAGTGCCCAATATATCTTAATTCATGTTAACATTAATTTCTAGAAATACACTACTATACACTACACTACTTAATACTAATCTACAAGATCACAACACATCAAAACGTTGTGAGCTTATAGTTCTGCTATTTTCAGAAAAAAATACTGAAAAAATTTCAACACTGAAACATATTAACACAAATTTTATGGGGGTTCCTGGGACAAAATATTTTCAGATGGGGTCCATGGCCAAATACACATTAATTTTGGGGTCCTTGACATGAAAATGTTTGAGAATCACTGCTCTAGCCACTACCCTGGCCTGTGTCATTCTTATCTTTATTTGTATATATCTTCAGGGTTTGCAAACACCATAACCACAGAGGGAGGAAACTGAAGAGGTCAATTAGACACAAATCTATATTCAGCAATTCAAAGGTCTCCCTCTTCAACTGGATGCGCTTTGTGTACAGGTGGGCTATGGCATAGGTATATGATTTTAGTCTGTCTATGATGAAA
>NW_019521750.1:0-571 GCF_002814215.2 Seriola lalandi dorsalis | reverse complement strand
TACTGTTACTACTTACTGTTACTACCACTGTTACTATCACTATTACTACTACTGCTACTACCACTGTTACTACTACTGTTACTACCACTGTTACTACTACTGTTACTACTTACTGTTACTACCACTGTTACTATCACTATTACTACTACTGCTACTACCACTGTTACTACTACTGTTACTACCACTGTTACTACTACTGTTACTACTTACTGTTACTACCACTGTTACTACTTACTGTTACTACTTACTGTTACTACTTACTGTTACTACTACTGTTACTACTTACTGTTACTACTTACTGTTACTACCACTGTTATTATCACTATTACTACTACTGCTACTACCACTGTTACTACTACTGTTACTACCACTGTTACTACTACTGTTACTACTTACTGTTACTACCACTGTTACTATCACTATTACTACTACTGCTACTACCACTGTTACTACCACTGTTACTATCACTATTACTACTACTGTTTTTACTACTGTTATTACCACTGTTACTAACACTGTTACTACTACTGTTATTGGTATTACTGTTACAACTAACAGCCACTGTTAACGC
>NW_019521749.1:39548-41061 GCF_002814215.2 Seriola lalandi dorsalis | reverse complement strand
TATGACTTTTTATACCATAATATACTATTGTGTTTTTATGCCTTACTATACTATGACTTTTTATGCCTTACTATACTATGAATTTTTATGCTTTACTATACTATGAATTTTTCTACCTGACAATATTATGACTTTTTATGCCTTATTATACTATGACTTTTTATGCCTTATTATACTATGACTTTTTATGACTAACTACACAATGACTTTTTATGCATTACTATATGGTCACAGCCTGACTCAATGGCTCTATAACCAGAATGGAGAGACAACACAAGATGACAGGTCATTTTCCAGTCATTTATTTACAACAATTAAAATGAAATCTAGGCTGATCAATAACTAAAAAACAATCAACTGAAGGAAGGCCACAGCTGCCATCTGGTCTTTCTGGAACGCAGGAGCAACGACGACGCTGACAGCCGGAGCAACACAGAGAGTGAGCAGAACTGAATGGGGAAACCTTTATACTGCATACCGGGTCCAGGTGCAGCGCATCAGGTTGATCTTGATCCTGTATTCAGTGCCTGAAAGCAAAAGCAACGAAAAGAAACAAGGACAAATAATGCCCTGGTGGAGGGGTCTTGTTATACTATGACTATTTATGTGTTACATTATGATGACTTTTATTACCTTACTATACTATGACTCTTTATTCCTTACTATACTGTGACTTTTTTATACCTTACTATACTATGACTTTTTTATGACTTTTTATACCTTACTATACTATGACTTTTTTATGACTTTTTATACCTTACTATACTATGACTTTTTTATGACTTTTTATACCTTACTATACTATGATATTTTAGTTTTTACATATATATGACATATACTGTATATTCCTTTTTCAAGAGTGATGTTACAATATGTCTCACCTATAAGAGGATATGTTATTATACACATAATATGGATGTATGAAGTTATGGATTTTTACATATATGAAATACATAGTTAAATGCAACTTTATTAATACAACATACTTATTAAAATTTCATATGTTTGTCTATAATTTTCTTAACAATTTCTTATTAAATCTAAATATACATATTTCTCTTTTATATTTACATATATAATATGAACATATATTGACAGGCTTTCGGATGGATATATATTTATGTAACATATGTCTATAATTTAAACATACATACTAAACATACATGCTTCTGTTAGCTGGTATTAATTAATAAACGGTTTTTTGATAACATTAAAAAGTCAGTCTCTTTGTTTTGGAGGGGTGGTGGGTTTGTTGAGTCCCTACCAATGTTAATAACAAACCTACACTCTTGCTTTAAAACCTCAGTGTTTTAAACTAGTTTTTCAGGAAGAGAATTCACCGTCTTTGAAAGTCAGACGGATCCTCTGAGGTGCAGGAGCTGGACATTCTTCAACACCTTGTTAAATGAGTTGCAGGTGCAATCAGCAAGACAACACCACCTTCAAACCTCGGCACAACTGCCCTCCTTACTGTAATTTATTCCCCTTAAAGAAATGTGGGGGTGAGTGGCAT
>NW_019521749.1:36287-39528 GCF_002814215.2 Seriola lalandi dorsalis | reverse complement strand
GAGGGGAGGGAGGGGAAGGAGGGGGTCGAGTCTTTGGGTCAATAAAAATCAAAAAAGCAGTTATTGACTTTGAAGCCCTTTTGCCGTTTGAGGGAAACCCAAAACCGGGCCGATTGCGGCGAGCCGGTCTGGTTGAGGCCAGAGAGGAAATGCAGTGTGACACTAACAGGCTGAAGGAGGAAGTGTTGATGGACTGAATTAAACAAGGGGGGGCTGAGGGGGTGGTGGGTGGGTTTGTGGGGGCATGACACTAATGTTTTCCATTGACAAGACGGAAAAGCCCTGCTGCTATGCCACACACACACACACACACACACACACACACACACACACAGTCATAAATTCATGCATTTATTCAGTGGGAGGCGGCAGCTGGGGCACTTTCCCATGAATACTCAGAAATACATGCACAAACATTTGCTTTAAACTGAAGCTTGAAGTCTGACTGAAGATTGACAGATCATCCAATCAACATTCAGCAAACTGCTGATCCCAGAGCAGTTTGATTAAAGTCTAAAACGCCCACCGTTCACTGGACTGAAAGAAAATAATAAAGATTTAAACAGATTTCAGGCTACTGTGACTCAGGCCTGTTTCCAATTATGGCTTTTATGCAGTTTGAGGAAACGTGTGGTAACTTCAAGAGGAAATATTTTACATGTCATGGATGTAATAGAGGAGCATTGTACTTTGTATAAACTGCTGGATCTGGCTTTTATCTGCACACAGAGAAATACAGCAGTGAAAACAAAGAGGTCGTAAATGTGGAGGAGAGAGTTGGTGGGAAAACAAGCAGAGGCTCAGCAGAAGAAGAAGCACAGAGACTGTGAGAATGAGAGTTTTCACATTTAAAACTCCTGTTTGTTTCTCATTCGTTGTGTTTAACAAATGTTTTTAAAAGTTACTGAGAACCGTTGAAACAGTACGAGACTTAAAGAGCATCAGAGAGCTCAGGTCAAAGGTCACGGTTTCAACAACGATGTAAAGACAAATGCTAATATGAGGAGATGCATTGATTTATTGCATTGATTTGTATATTTAAAATACACAATAACTCTGCAGAGGTGGACAAACAGCGCCATCACTGGAGTCAGAGAACAGATCAAATATGACTCCAATACAAGTGGCAGTAGCTCAGTCACATTTTAACTGGAGTTAAAGAACTGCAGAACTTGATTTTATAAGTATTAAAAGTACATTTGAGTTAACACGTTGTTGTTATTGTTACTGAATAAAAAGCTTGTAGAAACTGACAGACATCAACAAGACAAATACGACAAGATGTCTGTCTGAAAGTTCACCTGGAATTACAGTCACATACCTCAGCATGGTTTAGTGAAGTGGAGGAAAAGTCAGAAGTTTCTAAAAACGATAATACTCAAGTCAAGAACAGATACTGGAAAATATACATAAGAACAATACTCAAGAACATGTAGTTCATTACCTTCCACAAGTATAAAGAAAGAACCTGGTAAAAAGAATCAGTATTAAAACTTAATGTTTCTTGTTGAACAGCTGTAAAGGTGAAAAGTGGGTCTAAATACCTGCAAATGAAAACCCAGTATCGTTGTGTATTTACTTTTATTTTCATTCTTTATTTTTTGTTTTACTTCTGAAATATAACACCAGACTCCGCCCCTGAGCTGGAAAACACTTTTTAACGTTCATTTTTAAAACCTGTAGTGTTTTATTTTTGTAATGTAATAAGTTAAAGACACAGAGACTGAGAAAACTCAACAGAGTAAACGTGATCTTTAGTGATTTCCCTCATTATAAGTTTCCAAACGAGTAAATATAAATGTGATGTAACATACTGTCAATCTTTATATGGAGAAATTTCCACACATTTCCATGTGAATCTGTCAGTTTTCATGTGGTGAACACTCTCCACTGATTCTTGAATCATATTCTACTCAACTTTATTCACTCATTTCTCTCATATATGTCTGTTTTGGCTTTTTATCTTCGATGACATCATCATCTGCTTCATGTGTAATTAATAAACATCTGCTCAATCAGCATCTGTTCTGCAGCTACTGTTCCTGTCGTCACGTCTCACTGTGACTGAACAGGTGGTGGATGAAGTTATTTTCCCTCTCTCTGCCTTTAGCTCTGTGAGCACAGTGATGAAAGCATATTTTGATATGTAAGCCACTTTTCATATCTGGATCTGGGAGGCACATGGCATGGGAGAGGTCAGCGTTTATGGGCATTAACACCAACTTAGACAGACCTCCCACCACGTGTTCATTCATCTAATAAAGCAGGTTTACTCCAGGTCCCTCTCTCGCCATAAGGTCTTCAATCAGCTGCACATTTCTGGAAGTCCGCCCGGACGCAGCAGCAGCAGCGTTTCTGAGGGAACGTCACAAACTTAAGTATTAACAGAAAATTTAAAGATCAAAATCTTTGATTAAGTCTTTTATCCAGCTTCTCTTTTAAGTCGTGGATTTGCTCAGTGTTATTCTTTGCTTTAATTAACAGGATTAAAGTGAACTTTGATCAGTATCATTTGAACAAATGTCTTGTTGTCAAACCTCCGTTAATCCCTCCACACTGTCAGTTTCTATCACATCTGCAGAGGGAAACTCCAGCACAGTGGATTGTGGAAGTTGCCCAGAGTCAAACGCTGAGGCTTCAAATGTTCACGTTCACTGAGCCACCGAGACGAAAGAAACTTCTTCTTTTACAAACAGGAGTTGTTGTTTTTGTGGAGGATTATAAATTAGATCTGTGAGGTTTTTACTATGTAAAAATAAGATATATATTCACATATATAACTGAGTGGTGTGAGTGTTTTACTTGTGTTCAACCTCACTGAGGAATGAAAATGATGATTTACTGTATGTTGAAGTGACATTGTACTACTTCATATTTTTATTCTAAATAATGAGTTTATACAAAAGCAGCACGTTAGATATATATATATATATATATATATATATATACATATATTATATATCTGTGCTCTGCAGCTGGTTCAGGAAATACAGTCACAACTTTAGGAACAGGACAGATTGCATTTAATAAAGTGAGTAAATGTATTTGAAGTTATGTTATTTCTATAATACAAAATAAGAACCAAACACTGAAGAAAAGACACATTCTTTATATAAAATTCTTATTAGCAGAAAATATTAGTAAATTCTACTTTTAACACAAACTGAACAACTTTACTCAAAGTGCTGCGCTGAACCAGACGGACTGTGAGTGGAAGTAAAGAAACAGAACATGGATTATG
>NW_019521749.1:35782-35921 GCF_002814215.2 Seriola lalandi dorsalis | reverse complement strand
CAAATAAAAGACATGATAATAAAAAAGCAATGATTAATTGATTTATTAATTAGTTGACTGAAAGAAAATGAATCAGCAAATATTTTAATATTTGATTAAAGCAAAAATGCCAAATATTTGCTGCTTGCTTTTATTGATT
>NW_019521749.1:31290-35762 GCF_002814215.2 Seriola lalandi dorsalis | reverse complement strand
CACACACAGACACACACACACACACACACGCACACTCGCACACACACACACGCACACAAAGAAAAACAACAACAACAACAACAACATCCTGTAACTGAGAAAATTAAATACAGACACAGAAAAATAAAAACAAATAAAAGACATGATAATAAAAAAGCAACTGAAAGAAAATGAATCAGCAAATATTTTAATATTTGATTAAAGCAAAAATGCCAAATATTTGCTGCTTGCTTTTATTGATTATGATAGTAAATAAATTATTTATATATATATATATATATAATATATGTATACATATATAAGAAATATTATATTATATAAAATTTTTGGTTTTGGACATCCGCAGATGAATTATAATGAGAATAATAATTAATTGATTATTATATATAATTATATTATAATAAATAAAAATTATAATATTATTAATAATTCTAAATTATTATAATTATTTAGTAGGAGCCTGATGGGCGGAGTTTGGTCGTCAGGGAGATTCAGCTCACCTCCACTATGTAAGCTGGTGTCACTCAGCCACTCTCTCTCTCTCTCTCTCTCTCTCTCTCTCTCTCTCTCTCTCTCTCTCTCTCTCTCTCTCTCTCTTTTCCAGTGTGTTTCTATTTGTTTTATTTTGTTTGTCTATTCGTTAATTTCGTTAACCTGTCTTCAGTTCTGACTCGTCTCTGTCCTCTCTCCAGCCTTGAGCTGAATTGTGATAAATGATTAATTTGATCATCAGTTTGTCAAATTTTATGAGTTTGAACAACTTGAATTTACCAACTAGAAACAACATGAAGTCACATAGATGATTTTCAAAGTAAAATGTTTCAGTTTGGCACTTCCTCCTGGGTTGAGGTGAATCTATTGTTTGTGTTGGCACAAACGTCGCTCACTTTTACCCACGCGATTCGTTACGGCTGTCCCAAACTGACTCTGTGATTAATGACCTCGCCTGGGGCGCACAAACAAATGACGATGCTGGGTAACCATGACAACGGAGGTGACTCATACCCACAGTACAGCCCTCACCTGGCCTGATGTGCTGTCTGAGCCAGATGTAGTTTTTTCCTCTGTGCACATTAATGCTCCGCTGCCAGGAACCGACACTGACACTGAGCGATGTGTTTATAACGTCTGTGTGTTTGGTCATATACAGGAAGAACTATAAATATAGAGGTTAATTGGACATTACTTTTATTTATGATCATAATAATCAGAGGGGACGTGTCTGGTGATCAGCTACAAACTCCAGTCAGTCTGGAAACCTGACATCGCAAATATCTCAAAATCTTATAAAGTGACTTTTTTTAAAACAGTTTTTATGTAACTCCAAATATTCACATCAAGTCTAGAAATCAAACTCTTCAAAATAAATGAACTCCAACAGGACTAACAGTTCACAGCCATGCTAGCAGCTCAGTGAGGCTGCTAATGGTGCTTTAAGCTAAATGCTAAGCTCAAAATGCTAACATGCTCACAGTGACTCACAATCTTAACATGTTCATATTCCGCAGGTTTAATGTTAGCTATTATGACGATCGTAATTTAGTGTGTTAGCATGCTAACGTTTGCTAATTAGCAGGCTAGTTCTCAGATTAGCTAGCTGAGGCTAACGAGGATGTCATTAGCTTTGCAGCTTTGACCGTAAACAAACTGATATTTTGAAGTGATGATGCAATAGATGAGAAGTCAGAGGTTCATTAAAGATAACAGGATGAGACTAGATGAAATTATCACAATACAACTCTTGTTGGAAAGTAAAAATTATAAACAACAAAATCTGAGAAATAAAACAAAGTAACTGATGGACTGATATCTTGTGTCATCCTCACCACAGTTTCCTTTTTCTTCTCTGCACATTATCCACAAACAGCCTGTTCTCACCTGCAGCCATCATTCGTCCTCAGCTCACCTGTCGGCACACCTGTCCCTCATTCCCCTTTATCAACCCCTCAGGATATACAGTATACCTGCAGCCCCGGCCTCCATGTTCCCCTGACACCTGGCTCTATAACAAACCTGAACCTCCACATCAGTGAACGGAGGATTGTGTCAGAGCTGCATGTTCTGAAAGCAGCTCCATGTCTCCTTCCTCAGCTGGAACCACATCAGGCCCGTCCACAGCTTCCTGCTTCAGTTTACACGCCGCAGGGAGTTTTGACTGGACGCCATGATTTCACCCTTGTTTCTGAGCTGAGGATCAAACAGCTTTTTAAAGAGTCTCATGTTCTTCTTTAGGCGCTGGTGGAGCGGAGAACAGTACGACCTGCAAACCATCAATCAGAGTCGTGTCTTTTTAACTTTGCCTTTTTTCTTTGCTGCGTCCAGAGCTCTTTTATAATCCCCGTAATTCATTTGAACTGTTTTATCCCTTTAAAATGATCCTCTCTGCTTTTGTGTTACGTCTCTTTGTGTAACATGTGCTGCACATATAAATATAGATTCATATAATAAAAATACGCTGAGATCACGCAGCTTCTTCCCAAAACATAAAATAAAGTCACTTTTATGACTTTATTCTTCATATTCTGACTATTCTGTTACATATGTTGTTATATTGTCTGTAGCATTTAGAATATAAAACCTCCAAAGAACACAGCGTCACCCCGGTCACCTGGCTCGTCGTCACGGTGACTGGCAGGATTTATAATTTGGGGAAGGGATGTTAAAATTTAAGATAATTTTCATTGGACGCAAAGTTAGTGAACAGAGCGTCAACGTTTGAAATGTTTTACAGGAAGGAAAAATACATGGATTTGGATGTTAAATTACTAATATAATTATTTTTTAGAGATAAATGATTTTTTTTTCATTAGAATATTAAACTGGGAGAATGTATTTTACATCTCATGAGGCCTTTACGTGTTGTCCACTGATATGAATAGTAACTACTAGAAAATGCAGATTCAAATTTAAATAATAAGAGTCTAAAAATACTGAAATCCACGTGTAAAATATCCAAGATAGAGTTTTAGGTTTTAATTAATAAAATGCAAGACCTGCAGAGGACATGACGTCAGCGTCCTGAGTCCTACATGATGCTGGAGAGTACAATAATGTAAATCTGTATTTTATCCCTCTGTCTTAAACTTTTATTATGTAATGAATCATAAATGGTTTCAGGATCATTACTGGTGCTAACACGCACAGTATCCCACACTGTGGCACAGTTCACACTGTCCCACACACAGTGTTTGTATCTGCAGGGTTTTGTTTCCATGCCTCCCTTGGACTGAAAACTCTTCCGCTGGGAACAGCACTCTGCAATCAGGCCCGCTTTATGGCAGCCAATCTGCCTTTCACCCAGGACCAAGATTGATGACGCCTGTCCTGACTGACTGGTACTCAGAGAGAGACGCCGCCGTCCAACATGCACCACACACCCATAAACCTCAGTCCATCTGGTCGGAGACAAACAAGGAAATGTCCATAAATTCTTGGTGGCTTGAGAAAAGTGACTGGGACAAGAGAAGAAGAAAAACCAGCAGAGTCAGTCTGGATCATCACACTGCTGGTGTTTAACTCAAAGAGCTGGAAACCCGCCGCAGCTCCTCGTATCCTTCAGTCCTCGCGCCCTTTTGACCCGCTGACCAGACTCCTTACATTAACTAGACACAATGTATTCTCCCATGAATGCAGCGTTAACCACCACAGGCTCCCATTGACACTCAAACGGAAGTATTTTTACGGCCTCCAAGCACCACTGAACAAGTTTAAAGCAGCTTAATTGCGGCGTTGACCTGATTGGCAGCTACATGAATGTGTCTTGGTGGGGAAGAGGCCACAGACTGTTAACTGCAGCGAGGTGCTAAGAAGAAAAAAAAGGTTAATGAGCTAAACGCTGCGCTGCCAGGCCGGCTTTCAAGTTGGGATTCATTTCTTTATACAGACTAATAAATGTGTCTGATGAGAAACCTGCAGGAGGCCGGAGCTGCAGAACAACAACATGAAGTAACCACATGAACACCGCTGAAAATATGACAAAGTGTCAGAAATAAACAACTAAATCTTCTTTAAAACTCAAGGTGATGAAGGACTGTGGTTCGAAGGTAAAAGTGGCGACACCACGAAGTCAAAGCGCGAGTCCTGATTTACAATTCTACACAAGCAAAAGCAAATATTATATCAGCAAAACGCACCTGAAGCTTCACAAAGGAGCCGTTCACGACAAGAACTGAAGCTCAACAAACACAAACTCCAGATGTTCTGGATTAAATACGTCTGTCCATATGTTCAGATGTAAACAGCTGTTTCTGTTGTTCGTCTGAAGACTGACGAGTGTTTTCTCTGATTTTATACGACTACATCGACTCTTTGTCTGTCTGTCTCTCTGTCTGTCTGTGTCTGTCTGTCTGTCTGTGTCTGTGTCTGTCTGTCTGTCTGTCTGTGTCTGTCTGTCTGTCTGTGTCTGTGTCTGTCTGTCTGTCTGTGTCTGTGTCTGTGTCTGTGTCTGTGTCTGTCTGTCTGTCTGTCTGTCT
>NW_019521749.1:23362-28362 GCF_002814215.2 Seriola lalandi dorsalis | reverse complement strand
TCTCTCAGACACGTTTTATCTTCGCCGACTCCTCTGTCCACCTCACCCCCTCCTCACCTCCTCTATCCTCTTCCCTGCCAAATACTTTCCCTTCAAAAAGAAAACCGCCCCATTCTGCTTGTTATCAGTTCGCTGCATCATCTCTCCCACCTCTCATGTGAACTGAGCTGAAGCTAATCCATGTTTATCTGTGCTCAGCACCCCCCCCCCCCCCCCCCCCTCAGAGTTTTATAGGTGCTTTGAAGCAGTTTGTCATATTTACCTCCACAGAAGAAGACTTCAGTGTGATTGGAGGATCAGTGAGGATCAGGAGGAAGTTGATGCTCTGCAGCTGCTGCAGATGTAATGGACCGGGTCTGGTCTCAGCCCGCACTCAGGGTTTATGTTGGCCCCTGTTTGACTCCTCCCCCCCTCAGCACAGACAGGTATCTGTGACTCACAGTTACAGTGTTGATGTTTCCCTCCACTCAGGTACGTCAACCTTTACTCACAAGCATGTGGCGCCACCTGGTGGTAGAACTCAATCGTTTCACCACAACTTTACAAATGCAAACATGAGCTCATTATTTGGATATATGTATATAATATATTATATAATATAATTTAGTATTTTTAATCTTTATACCTTTGCAACAAATTTGGACAAACTTTCTTCTTCTTAAAACTCATTTTTATAGACTTGCTTTTATGTGATGTCATCTTTTTCTCTTTTTCTCTCTCTTGTCTCCACGTCGCCCTTTTATTGCTTTTACTGTGTTTACGTGTCTGTTTCTATTTCTCTCTAACAATGACAATAACATTTTGACACTGAATATAAAATTTGGCATTGAAGACAAAACCTGAAGAGAGAAATAAAACACCGGCTTCGTCAGGGTTTTGAGGTAATTAGGACCCAAGTGCAGCCAACACACCGGGGACGGTGCAGACAGGTTTATTTAACACAAGATCCAGAGAACGACAGGGAGACAACAGAGAGACAACGGAGAGACAACAGAGAGACAACGGAGAGACGACAGAGAGACAACAGAGAGACGACAGAGAGACAACGGAGAGACGACAGAGAGACGACAGGGAGACAACAGAGAGACGACGGAGAGACGACAGAGAGACGACAAAGAGACGACAGAGAGACGACAGAGAGACAACAGAGAGACAACGGAGAGACGACAGAGAGACAACAGAGAGACAACAGAGAGACGACGGAGAGACAACAAAGAGACGACAAAGAGACAACAGACGACCCGACACAGACAAAGGGAAGCACAAAGACGATATAGACGAAGGAGGCAAAGGTGATTGCACACAGGTGAAACACATCAGGGGGCGGGGCAGACAATCACCACACAAACACAGGACCAAGACAGGAAGCGAAACACTGAGACACACAAGGAAACCTTATTACAAAATAAAACAGGAAGTGAGAAAGTCCAAAACAAAACTAACAAAAAGTGTCTGCTATATCAAACCATGACAGGCTTCAGATGTTTTCTTCATGTCCGTCTTTGTTCTCTCTCCTTCAGTGACTCACTGTCACTGTTCTCGCCCCGCACATCTTCTCGCTCTAATTGTCCTTATTTATATTGAATTATTTTGTCTGTCCTCCCTCTGTAACTCTTTAACACTTTTTACACTGTTGGACAGACAGACTGTTTTAAAGGTAGGGAGACAGAATATTTCTAATGTTTCAGTTAGTGTTAATGTTGATGCTCTCGTGGCTGAAGAAAAGAAAATACACATTTAAAAATCACATATGGGAGTAATGTTTGAGTGTCCACATACTTTTGGTCATGTTGTAGATTCTGTTTAAACTCCATATTTTGATTGAACATGTAGTTGCTCCATCACAGAACACCTTAACTAAGTGATTTTAATTCATTTTATCTCAGTATACTTTATTAATGAACCTGCAGAAACTTTCTCTAAATAAGAAATCCATGCTTTTTTTTTTTTTTTTTGCTTTTTTGCTAAAGTAAAATTACATTTGCACAACAACACGACTGTTTTAAAAAAGTCCAGCTCCAAGACGCTGGTGTGAAGTCGAAGCAGGAGAAAGACCAAAACCTCACGTGATCCTTTCCACGACACGTGATCCGTCTCCTCCGTCATGGATGCAACGCTTTGATCATGGCACCTGATGAGAAGTCTTCAAAATAAAAGTCTCTTGTCACCAGTGAAAAAAGGCAACAAACTTCACAGTAACAGATTACCTGCAGTAATACCTGAAACTGTACATTGAAGGTAGATCATTGCTGTTCTCAGCGAGTTTTCATTTGGTGATTTTCAAATTAAAATACTTCCACATGTCGACACTAAATGAAGTAAAAAGAGAACATTTCTGAGACTTGTCAGTGTAACCATCATTTTAACAACATTTATATCACTTTATGTTTCAACATGTTGAAACACAGTCTTCAGTCTTCTGAAGGTACAGGTGATTTTTAACATGAAAAATCCACTTTAATCAAACCCTCTGAGGTCAAAGGGCATTTCTCTTGATTTATACATTATTTCTTATATATATGTATATAACCAGATTTTACAGGCTATGAGTCACATATGATCTCACAAGAATATGAAAGTGGAGAGTCGACAGATTCTAACAACATTTAAACCAGATTTCTACTTTGTGACATCACAAAGATAGAAATAGAAACATCCGATGACCTCAGGGGTTAAAGGCTTCTGAGTCTTCGGTTATTCGGCCTTTACAGTACATGATGAATGTACAGTGTCTTTTCTTTCAGTGCAGTTTTACAGCTGGAGACGTCACAGTGTCAGTCTGAGGCCGAGTGACCTTGAGTGACCTTGAGGAACCTTGAGTGACCTTAAGTGACCTCCACTGTCTGTCATTGGGTTCCAAGGTCATTATATCCGTCAGGGCTCACCGGGGAGTAGATGGGGCCGTCTTCTTCGTCACCTGGTGATCACACAATGATAAAGATCAGGAAACGTGTGTAAGTGTAAACATCTGCCGTAACATCTGTTCAGTGACATTTACTTGAACTCAGGTTTGTTGTTTGTGCACAGGTTTGTCTCGACGGATCAAAAGCACCAATGACGTCAGGCGACTGTCCTTCAGGATCTGTGATCAAGGGGCACACAGGTGAATCATTTAGTCTTTCTAATGTAGCTTCATGTTAATCACACAGACACCAGTGAGTGAGCGAGTGAGTGAGTGAGCGAGCGAGTGAGTGAGTGAGTGAGTGAGTGAGTGAGTGAACTCAGCTGACCGGGAGTGACCATGATGTAGCCGTTGGTGACGTTTTCGTAGCATTCCCCAGAGGAGGTGCTGGAGGTGTCGAACGAGTCCACGGAGATCTTTGACACTCTGGCATATTGAGCGTCTAGGCAGTCGACGCTTGTAAAGGCTCCAGTCTCCTCGTGTGTGGGTTCAGTGCCTGAAAACATAATAATAATAATAATAATGATAATGATAATAAAAATATAGTACAGCACCTTTCTTATAAGAAATGACCTGCACCAAGTGCTTCACGTGAAAAGAAATAACATTTGCATAAAAACATTTTAAAAGCATTGATCTAAAATGAAGAACAGTAAAAACATTAATGTAAAATGAGATAAAATAATGAATAAAATTATAAATCATTAAATAATTAAATAAAATATGATATTATCCCTGACATACTGTTCATATTTCATGCCTTCACAGTATGATCCATATACTGAATCTTGAACCACAGATCCATGTAGAAAGTATCAACAGCCTCTCTGACATTAAAACATGGAGGATTAATCCTTCATTAATGTGTCGGAGCAGGGAGAGAGAATCTTTAGCTCTGCTGCCAGAACCTCAGCTCCTCCTTCATAATCTCCTGACCTGAACCTCTAAGGGGTTAAAGAAAAAAAACTAAAATCTTTATATATGGAAAAAAAATGTTTCATCAGATAACACTAACATATAGCACAAAGAGATGCTACATGCTAACAGTAGTAGAGAGACAGGAAACAACATGCACCATCAGACTGCTGGGACATCATTACACCAGATAATTATTACAGTACAAGAAGAGGCCTCATCTAAGTTTAAGACATACACATACATAAAACATACATATGGCTGGACATATATGTCGATATATGCATTTGTCCAATTTATAATAGGTTTCATATATCATTTTTACATGTGTTTTTGTTTAATACGTACATATATATTTCCTATATGGAAATCCAGGATATGTACGTGTCTTATATTATAGGATCCTATTGGGTGAAGATTCTGTATATTATTATATATTCTGTAGAATCCTGTTCCTCCACTCCTGCAGTGGTTAATGTTTCTAACATCTGGTCACAGCTGAGATTAAAAATCTGACAGTGTTTGTGCTTCGTCTCTCCTCTGATGGTTGTTGGGAATATTTTGTGTGTTGAAGTGTCGCATCTTCGTCTCTGTGAAATCTTTGCAAAGTGACAGCGACTCACCTTCCTCAAAGAGGCTGTCGAGACCTGAAGTCCTCATCATCAAAGGCTTTTTCTCATGTCTTCTCTTCTGAGAATCTGCAATCAAACGATGCATGATGCAATATTTTAATCACAAACCGTCCTGCAAAAACAGTCAGTGCAAACAGCATCTGTACAGACTGCACACACACACACACACACACACACACACACACACACACACACGCTGCAGCAGCTTCAACCGCAAAATGCAAACACACAGCGGGAACATGTTCGAAGGCAAAGACTGAGAAACACACGGTGAATTCAAACGAAAGAAGGTGTCTCACTCTGAAAGGTTGATAAAGGGACAGACGGGTCACTGCTCGGGTCAAACTGCTCATAGTCCGTATCGACTGACGTGCTGTCGGCGCTGCTGAGCTGGGTCCAAACATACCTGGGGTTGGGGGGAACTTTTTGAGACAAACACAAAAGCATTTGTGAATACATACTGTGTATGTTCAGACAGAAAAGGCAGAAAGCATCAGTATATAAGACACTACAGTCTGTGAACACTGACCCTCGGTCTGCAGCGGGGGGGT
>NW_019521749.1:8128-23342 GCF_002814215.2 Seriola lalandi dorsalis | reverse complement strand
GTGGTGGTGGTGACTTTGACGAGGTCGACGGGGCCGGCGTAGTTGTTGTGATGATGTCCGGGGGAAGGTCGTGAGCTGCTGCGCGTCTGCTGGAGTAAGAAAGCTGCGGACGTATGAAGCAAGATAAAAATAATTCGTGTCAGCTTTATTAAATGTTGAACTCTGACCCGGATCTTTTGTCGCACACAAATCCAAACAATGTTCTGCGTCTCATGAGGTTCTACAAATGTTGGTTCCACGAGTTACGAGTCAAGAGAAAGAAGCTTCTGCATGAGAACAATGAAGCTGGTTCCTGTTCTGTCGGTTCTCTCAGTGTTTGAAATTCATCCTCATTACTTTATTTTAAACAGTTGAACTTTCATTTTTCAACCAATTTCCAAAGATTTTTTCTCTGCTCCTTTATCGGATCTTGACTGGAGACTTTGTAAACTACAGTGTTTGTGTCATTCGTCTTAGTCTGTTTATGTTGTCTTGATTTTTATCTGGTCATATTACAGAAACAGGATCTTACAGATGTGTCCTGATGTTAATTCATATTGAGATGAATTATTTCAGAAATGCTGATTTTATATAGTGAAAGTGAAATATAAAATATATACAGTTACATATAATATGCTTAAACCTTAATCATTAAAAAAAAAACAAATAAAAACAAATATAATACTAATAATAAACTGAATTGAATGAGATGTGCGACCTCTGAGAACTTCTGCTCATGAAAAGCACAATTCATCTGGAACTGAAAATGACTGATATCACAACTACTGGTTTTACTACCATCATTACTATCAAAGTCTCCACAACTGGAACTAATTAAATAAGGAGACAACAGAACAACAGATTATAGTCGGTTAGAGGCTGAACTAAAACATTTCAAAGGTTCTTGTAGGTGCTGGTTTAGTTCAACTCCTCCTTGATAAAAGTCGACAGCAGCTTAAATCCGGTTTATATCTTTTCTCTGCTGCTGAGACGAGCGTGTTGAGGCTGGACTGACCGTGTCTCCTCCTGTAGTGGCAGCACAGGACAGAGTTTGTGATGAGAAACACGAGGAGCAGGAGAGACACGCTCATGGTGACGAGAAGCTCCGGAGACACGGTGAGGAAAAGCTCGTCAGCAGCGACTGGGGTTGTTGAAGCTGCTGAGACGGACGGCCCAGAAATACTGTCACTACAGGAACTCTTCACTTCACACACCAACACAAATGTTCCTCTGTCTCACGTTGCTCTAAACAATCAACATTAATATGTCTTTTCTCAAAGAGATCAAATCTGAAATATCTACCTGTGGTCCAGCTGGTTATTGCAGATGCATTATCTGTGGCGTCAGTGATGAAGCCGCGGGAACCTGCAGGACACAAACACAGTTCTGCAGTTTAATACAGTTCAGATGGAGACGCACAGTTTCACACTTATAAGCAGAATTATTCTCAACATTAAATTCATACTTCAAACTTTCTGTAAACACTGAACAGCAAATATGAAAATGTTGTAATTTAAATCTAAATGTTTTTTTGTTTTGTCTAAATATGAAACATATAACTTTTTAATCACGAATCCAAACTAAAACTTTCTGGTAAATATGTGTTTAAAAAAACTCAAAATTAAACTTTGCATAATTAATCAGGTCACAAACATGATTTTGTTATTAGCATATAGAAAGGCAGGAATATCATCTTAAAAGTTTTCACCTAATAGTTTAAGTTCAGAGTTTTACTATAAACATCTAAAATCAGTTTCTGAAAACAAAAGAAAATTCTATTAAATGAGTGAAACCTGTTTACAGCTGCTTTTCATTTCTGTTTTGTACATTTTATTCCCCTGTTTTACTCTGTCTGAATAAATTCCTCTGCTTCTGTCTCTTAGACTGTGTCGCTCACCGTTGCAGATGACACCTGATGCTTTGGAGCCCGCGCACAGGTGAGCCTTGTTGATGAGTTCCCGGCACTGCCACAGACTCTGCTCCCTGGGGCCGCAGCTGTAATACCACAGAGTCCCGTTGTTGTGGGTGAGAGGAGGAACGAAGCGGGAGAACTGCAGCGGCTCGGCGCCGCACTGCAGCATGGAGCAGGTGACGGAGGCCAGGTGGATGTTCCAGCAGTGGTCGCACACCGTCCCCCAGCTGCCGTTACGGTGCACCTCCACTTTACCGGAGCAGCGGTCCAGACCTCCGGTCAGTCGGATCGCTCTCATCTCTGCACACACACAGCAAACAATATTAGGTTTTATTTATTTAATAACTGCTTTTACTTATGTGTATGTATATGTTTATGTGTGACTATATATTAGTGTATGTGTGTCTGTAATCATTTTATTGCTTTTTTTCCTTTTCTTTATTTCATTATAATTCAGTCTATTAATTATATTAATAATTATATTGTATTTTATTATATTATATTAATATTGTTATTGACTTTTTTTATTTGATATTTTAATTTTATTAAATCATTGTAATTGTGTTTTGGCAAAACACTGAAAATGTCATTTCCAGTAAATCCTGTTTAATCAAAATTTAACTGAATTGAAACTATTAGAGGAAAATAAGATCAAGATTTTTCTGCAATAAATTAACTTCACGTCAATCAATCATTCCCAAAGAGGTTTTCACTGTAATCACTTATTGATGATGTCACCACTGAGGACACTAAATATACTTTAGTTTATGACCAAATACCTTCACATCTCATCACCTTTGTGTTTAGTACTAATTAGCAGGTGTTAGCATGCTAACTAGCAACACTAGGATGGTGAGAACATGGTGAACATTAGCAACATGCTAACAGTGACATGCTAACACTGTGAACATGCTAGCTAGCGTGTCGATATTAGCGTTTAGCTCAAAACAGCTCAACTGTACCTACACAGCTGCTAATATGACAGTGGACTCAAAAACAAAATAATTAAAATAATTCACAAAATGTGTTTAGTACTAATTAGCAAATGTAAGCATGCTAACTAGCTACACTAAAATGGTAAACATGGAAAACATTAGCTAACACAGTTGAGAGCACAGCGCCTACAGAGCTGCTAACATGACAGTAGACTCTTAGTCTTATAATGCTTTATGTTTTTTTTACTCCAAACAAACAAAATAATATTTTTTTATTTCTTTTTTGACAGATCTCAACTCAAGCTTCACTTACTATCTTTTCCTGGAGCTTTCAACTGCTCCAGAAAGCTAGTAAGCATAGTAAGTGAGATTTCTTTGTCAAACTTATGTTTCCAAAGTCAAGAATGAAATTAAATGTTTTAACGCTCAACTTTCTAAAAGTATTTTATTTCTATACATGTTTCATGTTAGTGGCTTTTCATCTTCAGAGCAGCAGCCATTTTGTTTTCAGGTTGTCCGTCCATCGTGGACGTGATGTCTCAGTAACGCCTTGATGGAATTTCTTCAAATTTGGCACAAACGTTCACTTGGACTCAAGAATGAAATTATAAGATTTTGGTGGTCAAAGGTCAAAAGTCAAAGGTCAGACAACTTTGACACAAATGATTAATATTTTAAATGACTCTGGATAAACAGGGATGTAACCTGGAACTAGTCTGAGTGGCGGAGGGATACAGCCATGGATCTGTTTGCATGAATAATGTTTTTGTGACCTGAGCATATGACACCAGCGTCCTCTTTGTGTCCACAGTCGGGCTCCTCCAGTGCAGACGGACACGCCCACAGGTTCTCCTCCCGGCCCGTGCAGTTCAGCTCGTCCAGGTGCACGGGTCCTCTGCCCGGGGGGAAGGAGCCGCCCTGTCCCGTCACGTTGAGGGCGTAGCCGCAGTTGAGCTGGGCGCACACCACGTTAGCATCCCTCAGGTCCCACTGGTCGTCGCACACTGTGCCCCATCTGCCATCCCTCCACAACTCCACCCGTCCAGCACAGCGGTCTGGACCTCCTGCCAGCCGCACAGGCTGATGTCCTGAAGACAACATCACTTACTGTTTATACAGAGCAGAGACTTTCATACGTATGGTTATCAACCTATTAAGTGATATTTAACTGGACAGTAAAAAAGAGGCATTAAAAACATTCAATAATGAGTCATTACATCCAGTTATTATGAGCCCCATCGAAAGAGCATTAACACAATATCTAAAGCAGGGATGAAGATCATTCATTCATTTATAAGAACACTTTAATATTGTAAATCCACTTTTTATAAAACTTACAAAAGATCATTCGAATTCACAAGTAAATGAAAAATAAAGGGAAATAGAATGTTGAATTTGGATCTGCTGACTGCTCCTGTGGTTCAGTATTTCATCATCATGTGGGTTGGCATAGCGATGAACTGGAACCAACTGTTTGTCAGTTTCTTTGTGGTAATTAAACCTGGGTATGAGTTCCTGTCTTGTAGAGGAGTCTTGAGTATTTTTATATTTATATTTTACATTTTTAATTGAATTTTACATCTTCCTTAAATTTATATCAAAGAAAACGAATTAAGTTTATTTGAGTCTTCAGAGCGAGTCTGTGTGGAAAAGACTTGACATCCAGGTCAATCTGATTGGCTGATGTGATGTGATGTTGTGTTGTTGTGTCTCTGTCCACAAACTTTCACTTGAGTCTCATTGTGCAAAAGTCAAAATTTCAGCTAGCAGCTACGACACATATGAGAGCCGACCATACCACAGACCACTGAAGTAATCACGGTGCATTCACTTCCCACGCTCTGCAAGCAGTTCTGCAAACGGCCATCCTTGTACAAACAGCCGTGGAAGCAGGTGGTGTTGGGAGGTGAGCTGCTTTGATCCACTTTATAGACGCTGCCGCAGTCCAGGTCCCGACACATCTGTTCAGCCAACGCTGCCGTGGAGTTTGATGAGAGCGACACCACGTCGCTGCTCCTGTTTCCAGGCAGCCGGAGAGTCCACTCACATCTACCAGCCAGCTGGAGAACGTAAGGGTCACCTGAGGACAGACAGAAACACACACAACACACACAACACACACAAAGAGGGTTTAGATCCTGGTTCTCTAATTCTAGTCTGACTGGTGCTCTTCAGAAAAAACACGTTTTCCCAAAAGTGGACACGTGATGAAGTTTCATTACGCAAACTTTACTCAAACAGGAGGAAACGGCACATTTTTTAAAGGGGACTATTTTACAAGGTGGATTCATACACATTTGGTGCTCTGGTGAGAACCGAGGTTTATGTGGGACTGATCCTGATGAAACTTTATCACAGCATGTCTCCCAACATCGCCTCATCAAACACATGTAACCACATGAGGTGATCATGTATCACTCGTTTGAAGAGAAACCACTTGACCGAACGTCAGACTCTGTGTTGACACGTCAGATCACAGCACAGTGGGTGTCACACGAGGAGCCCACAACTTTCCCATGTGTGAAATATGAATGTGACTGTAAAGTTCAAACTAAAGAAAGATAAAGAGGAAAAACAAAGATAATGATAAATAAATAATCAAAGACAATTAAGAGCTGATTCGGCACCAAAATCTGATTTATCTTTAATTAAAGCAGCTGAATTTCCTTTGAAGTATTTCACTGACTTCAATAAATTTAACATTTAAACAGGAAACAGCACAAGCTCCATTATTTCCTTTTACTGACAATAATCCATTTACATCTTCCACAAGTAGTTTAGAATTTACATTTAGAACTTAATGACTATTTACAAAATTTAAAATGTAATTACTTTGTTAATGTGCTGATGGGACTGAAGTGACTATTTCAAACACACCGCTGAGCGTTTTCTTTACTTATTCACATTGTGGAAATTTATGATTATGTTTGTTTGTGTTTATGAAATTTTCTAAAATGTGATTCTATATCGCATCAGATATAAAATTCCTAAAAATATTTTATAGTAGCACGTTGGTGAATAATGTGCTATAAAAAATAAAAAATAGAAATAAATCATATTTTTCCTTTTTACCGTAACACCTTGATATTAATTCTAATCTTTAGATTTCTCAGCTCTGATTCTCTGTGTAAATTCCAGTTAGAATGTGGTTTATTTTATTATTTAACTACTGTAACTTTGGTAAATTATATTTCTACGATTCTGAATGTAGGAAGTTTTAGGCCGAGATCATTCTGGGACACAGTGTGATGTGGAGGACGCAGTTAAAGCAGAAGCTACAGCGAAACAGAGACAAACGTCCCCTGCAGAGCAGAGACAAACAGAGTCTGCGTGGGAGAGTCGCTTTGCAATCTCACAGTTTGATTTGCAGCTGCAAAATTCACCAAGATGTGTTTCACAAACAGGTCAGCCCACATCCTGTCACAATAAGAGCAGAAGATTCAGCAGCCTCCGCATTGTGTTAACCTGATCCTGGTCAAAAGGTGTTCCGTGAAGTTCTGCCGTAACTGTGTGTTTGTACATGTCTATATGAGATCATTTCAAATAAGACAAATGTCTGACTTACTGTTGGACTCCTCTTGTTTCTTTCCTTCTGTGCTGTTTCCCTCTGTTTTCACTGGGGCTTCAGTTGTGTCTGTTGGAGTGGATGAGTTCTGAAGAGCTGAAATAAAGAGAGAAAAGACTGAGTGTTAGCATGAATTTCCACATATGAAATATGGACTAAGTACGTATGAAGTTAAATAATTTAGGTACATACATGTATATATAGCGTATATATGTAAAAATAACATATGAAACCTGTTAGAAATTCGAACAATTTCATATATTGACATATAGTGTATGTCTAGCTGATACAGACATGTGTGTAAGTATGTTGTTTTAATAAAGTTGCATTTTACTGTGAGTATTTCATATATGTGATAAACTTATATCTTCATATATCCAGAGGAAGTAAAAATGTGATAATAATACATCTCCTTATGGTGAGATCACTCTTTACATACGGACCTATACGTCATATATATTTCTGTACAGACGGCCACTCGGCGTGAACAGGCCCAAACACAACAGACCACATCAAACACCTTCACCACAGGACTTCTGAAGAACTACTTGACCGAGGATGTGAGTGTGTGGCTGAAACATGAGGAGCGATCACACACACCTGCCATGTGCAATTTTTCTAATTTTACACTTACTTGAGAGATACATGTTTTTCCTGTCTGACTTTCACACCAACTTTATTTTCCACTTGCTGAGACTGAATCAAAAGCAGCCACAACAAAAAGCATCAAAATGATTCAAATGGAGTCAAAGGTTTATTTATCAAAGTATTGAATGTGGCACACTCCTACAGTTGTGCTAAAAGATTAGAATAAAAAAATTATATATAAACCATAAAAAGTTCAAGATTCAAAATGAGATATTCAAAGTTCAAAACTATAAATCCGATACGCTAAAAAGGTCAAATGTCTACAAACGTGGATGATATTTCTCCATGTTTTCAACAATTAAATTACTTTTTAACTCCACATTTGCTTCAAGAAAAATGTTTTCCAAATGAAAATGATGCATTTGGAAACTTAAAATCTACAGAAACTGATCAGATTAAGATGATTTGCTCTTCAGTAACAGTGTGTTACTTCATCCATGTTAAAGTTGTGGGGTTTCTTATAATGAAATAAAGTAATAATTTAATGTCTATTCAGTTGTTTATAATTTCAGTTCTAATTTTAATAACACAGTTAAACTGAATCCACTGTAAATGAGAGCCACTAAATATGTTAATAACTTTGATAAATAGAATTAAATATAAATAACTTCATGTAATCACATCAGTGTCTAATTGTCTCAGTTACAGGCCGTATTAATGAAGCCAAAGTTCGCGGCTGTTTGTGAAAAACTTCTAAATAAAATATTTATAAATGTATAAAACTGTGAACATTACCTTGACAGACACAGCTCAGATGGATCATTAAAAAGTATTTCACCAGCTTCATGTTGTTGACAGAAAGTTAAACAGCTTCTGTTGTTTGTGCTCAGAGTTGAACGTCAGACTCAATCTGTCACAGCTTCCTCTCTAGTTCCCTCTACATTCACTTGATAGATCTTCCCATTTACCAGCGTTTAAAACAGGAAGTGAATGAAACAGATATCAGCACCCAAACACCATTCATGATACAAAAACCTTCACTACTGAATGCTATCGTTAACTCAGTCCTTTATTTTATTACATCAGAAACATATTGTACTTGCAGCTTGTTTCGAATCTAATGATGCAAAAAGGTTCTTTTGTTTTCCATGTAAGGGAATAATATTATTAAAATAATACACGATGTTCTGTTAACAGTCTGGTAGTCATATTAAGTCTAAGATAGAAGATATAAACTCTAAGTTCATCAGCCTGGTGATATTTATATAGAGTCCATGCTGGTGACCTGATTCTACCTTTCTCCAGGTGAGGGCGACATTACCTGTTGTCTACAGGGAGCGTCTTTTAACCAGGATGGTTTCAGGAAAAACAAAGTTTGTTTTATCTGTCACTGAAACGGACCGTGAATATTCTGCATTTGTAAAACCACGCGCAGATAAACGGCTGATGAGAAACTGAGAAGGAAACGATTTATCGTCTATAACGTTGATCATGTTTAATGTAAACGGCGCTTAGACTTTCACTTTGGGAAATGTTTTTAAGAACATGAGTCGACAGTTGAATAAATTAAATATGGAAACTCCAAATAGTAATTCAGTAAGTATAAAGAGAGGGGTGGTGGGTGTGTTAGTGGGACTTTTAATACATTTTTTTTTTGTATTTATTATTATTTTTATAAATAAATATCTATATATGTGAAACAGTTAATCACACAAACATATTAACATTGATTAAAACAGTTTTCCACATGAACATATTAATAAATTCGGGGACTTACGCGTTGACAGCTCCCTGCTTTGTTTACATCCGGCTGCATGAGCACGCGCTCAACTCAACTCTCTCTTCTATTGGCTGTCCTGTTCTACAGCTCCGCCCACCGCCGGCCGCCCGGAAATCCAACAAAATAAAAGAACAAAGAAAAGTTGAAGTTCATGTAAAATTTATGCGGTTTACACACATTTTCTAACAACAACAAAGATTTATTAATACTTACACTAAACATATGATTTAAACAAACTGAATCACGCTCATAAAACGACAGTTTCTCAGTTTAGTTGTCGGTTTAGCGAGTTCATATCGTTAATAAGGCGGTTAAAACAAAAAAAAAAACCGGGATGTATTTGAAATAAAAACGATTATGGAAACACTGTCACAGCCAATTATCTTGAACTTAAATGTATTTTTGAAGAGAATAGTTCGGGGTTGGCAGTATTCATACACATGCGCAATGTGTCACGAACGCATTAGTTGGCGCCAGCAGCGACTGGAGGCAAGTTTGATTTGGACTCTGAGCCGAGGAAGGTAAGAAGCTAATGTTGAGAGTTATTCAGTCTCTTTAGCTCAGTGTTTTATCTCTAACGCTTCTGGGCCGTTTGTCAGTGAAGTGTGAACAGCTGTGAGTTCTCACACTGATGCTAGCTGCGTTTTATTTTGACGGCGAGTCGGTGAAGTCTGTTGTTTGTTCGTGCTCCGGCTGGTTGTGTTAAGTTAGCTAACGTTAACTAGCTTAAAGTTGTTATATAGTGACGGCGGACTGATGTTTTAAAAACTCATATTTCTGTACCGGAAGCAGGAAATCACAGTTTAACATCTGCTCGGGTTAAACTTGGTGAAGTGTCCTCTGCAGCTCCTGGTTCTGTAAAGTGATGATGATTAATAATAATTATATAACGAATAATAATTAAATGACTGGTCGTGGCGCACAAATGATAAAATAGATAACTGTTAATTAACTGTTTAATTGCTGGTAATGATGAGGCCGTGGGTTAGTGTTACACTGAAGGGACTTCATCATTTGTACTTAGGACAAAATGTCCTCCCTGGGTCTTTGTGTTGTTGCTGCAGGAGGCAGAACCTCTGGACTCTCTCTGCCTCTTTGTGCTCTTCTCTTTCGTTTTGTCTCATGCAAATGTAAAATATGCCGGAAATAAAAATACAGGTGATGTAAAGAGTCTCAGGTTGAAGTTTTAGCAGCAGGGTTGTGTTTGGGTGGATGAAGGCAGCGGAGCGTGGTCGGTTTACGCGCTTATTAATCTTATTGGCGCGATATGATGAAGTGTGTTGTGGATACATGATGATAAAAATCCGTGGTAGGATGCAGCAGGTTTATTTGTGGTTTTCATCAGCGTGTGTTTTGTGCTGCAGCTGCTGGTTAACGGCTGTCATTTTCATCTGAGGGTTACTGTAACTTCCTGGTTTTCCTTCCTGATTTTGCTTGTGTTTTACAGACAGAAGAAGCCACAGCCATGACTAGACAAAGGTAATGACCTCTCTTGTTGCTTTATGAATTATTGTTTTAACTCCACTGGTTGTTGGGCTGTTGTCAAGTCTCCAGCTCCGTGTTGAATTCAGTTTCATGTCTCTGCAGCGGTCGCCTGCAGAAGAGATCTGAAAATGCTCCAGGGCAGAAAGTTTCTAAGGTAAGAGCCCATACAAACTATTATTAAAAAGGATATAATATATGGCTATAATTGACAAGCATTTTCTAGATGGTCTGACATAAACTGAAAACAACTTTTCTTTGCAGCAAAGCAACAGGAAAAAGGTTCAGCCCCTGTCAAAGCTGCAGTGTGAGAAGGTATTTCATTTCTCTTTCTTCCATTTTACCATTTCTTTGTGTTGTTTTTGCACAGGTGTGGCCCCGTCAGGCCAAGGCCACAAAGTAGATAAATGAATAAACCTCTGAACTTTTTTTGAAGTAAAATGAGGAAGTTCCCAGAACAAAAAAAAAAAAACAGAATTCTTCTAAAACCCTGAAACCTGAACTCAGACCTGCATCATCACAGCTGAGACTAAAAACAACAAAACAAAAATGCACATCTTTTACCTGCAGTATGTAAATATCCATGTATTTTCTTTTCAGAACCAGCTGGTACTTGAAGGTGTCACCAAGCCGTGTACTGTCATCGAGAGTCCTGAGAAGAGAGTCAGGATCGACTGTGACGAGCCGGTCTACCAAGTTCTCCCTGGCAGAGACGCTCTGGTCCGGCCGTCGCCGCTGCCTCATCTCGGGTAACTATTACACGTTATTTAGCCGCAGTTGGCTGATTACTTCCTGTTGTGGACAGTTTGATAAATGTTTTTTTTCCCATGTTACAGATGGGGCTCTTCTGAAGATGTGTGGCTGAAGATGGTCGGCAAGGAGCAGAATTACAGACACAGTAAAAGCTTCATGCAGAAACACCCGACCATAAAACCCAGAATGAGATCCATCCTCCTCGACTGGTTGATTGAGGCAAGTTCTCGAAACCTCTTTACACATAATGTTTTTCATTCATTACAGGCAGCACATTGTCACATGACAGAGTGCACCAACAATGTTTTCTCTGTTGGTTTGTTTTAGGTGAGTGACGCGTACACTCTTCACCGGCAGACGTTCTACCTGGCTCAGGATTACTTCGACCGCTTCATGTTGACACAGAGCGACGTTGAGAAGCGCGTCCTGCAGCTCATAGGGATCACCTGTCTGTTTATAGCTGCAAAGATGGAGGTGAGGACGAACAGGGAGGGGTCAGGGCGTAAACATCTTAAGACTAAATTAAATAAAACGGTGCCGTACAGTGAGAAGAGACGACATCAGGTTCACAACACGTCGACAAACGTCCCTCATCCAACAAATGTGAACGGCTCAGATAAAGCTGCGAAGAGGAAACAACTGCATTCAGTTATTCACAAGCAACTAGAGCCGAAGCTTCACAACATGATCTTTATCACCATGGTTTCATGTTTTGTTTTTCTCTGGATGCGGTTCAATAGCATTTCATAAAATCTGAATCTTTCCGGATCTTTTCAAGTCGTTTCATTGGTGGGAACGAAAACTGTTCTGTTTTTATTTCACTTTCAATATCAGTGTGGTGTTTTATTTCCCTGCAGGAAGCCCGTCCTCCAAAGCTCTCACAGATGGCCTATGTGACTGCAGGGACGTACTACGAGGACGAGATCCTTCAAATGGAGTTAATCATTTTGAAGGTAATACTGTCAGAAGTATTGCCGACATTTTAGATTCCTCGTTCTTTATTAATAATCAATAAGAGAGCTTCAGTTTGTTCATAATGCTGTTTTCCAGGCGTTACGTTGGAACCTTTGTCCTGAAACAGCCGTGTCCTGGCTGAAGCTTTACCTCCAGGTGGCGTCGATGAACGTCAACTCTGACCTGCTGGAGCCACAGTTTCCTCACGACGCCTACGTCCAAATGACACGAGTAGGTGTTCGGACTGGATTCGGCTTGTGACTCAGTTTAGACGGATGTGACGTGAAGCTTCACAAAGATTGTGTTGTGTGGAGTTTCATTCTGCTGTAAGACATGAAGAGGGTCAGAGGTCGCTCCTGTGCTGCTGCATCCAACCTCAGACAAGTGTTTGTACTTGAGTCACATGTTGATGTTTCCAGCTGCAGGAGCTAAACGACTGTTTGTGTGTCACTGCTTTAATCACTCACGTCAAACACGTCTTCTCCTCTGTCCCCGTCAGCTTCTAGATCTTTGTGTCCTCAACATAAACTCTCTGGACTTCCAGTATCGAGTGCTGGCCGCTTCAGTCCTGTGTCACTTCCTCCAACAGGAAGAAGTTGAAAAGGTTTCAGGTGAGATTTGAGAAAAAGGATAAAAGATTGAACACTGAATTTGTTCGCAACCAGATCAAAACTAGACACAACTGAAAAAGTTCAAGGTGTAGGTCTTCTAAGTCTGTCAGTCTGTCTGTGCTCAGGTCTGTCTGAAGACGTCCTCCGGCCGTGTCTCACCTGGATGTCTCCCTTCGCTGTGTCGGTGGGTCGGTTCGGTCGAGCGACACTCAGAGACTTCTCCAGAACAAAAGAAGACAGACACGACATCCAGACACACTCAGACTACATGAGCATGCTGGTGAGGCATCTCTTCTTCTTCTTCTGATAGTTCAGGAAAAACGTTAAAGTATCCCGGGCGACGGCATGTGGAGTCGATCCCAAAGCCTCATGGGAGCTGTAGTTAATTAATGCTGACAGTAATCAATATATATGTCGACGTGATCACACCTTTTAAAGGAGCTGTTTGTACGTTTTGCTAACGTTAGCATCAGCAGCTGTTTACTGACCAGGTTAGAGGAAGCGTCCTGAAGACGTAGCTGCTCAGAGGACGGATTATAACCTGTTGTCTTGGAAACGATGATTGGAGCTCCTGTCAGGCGAGCGTCACCTCCACCTGCTCCTGGGAAGAAACGAAATCTCACAAACAGCCTCTTTAAGTTTCACCTTCCTGTAGAAATCTGCTTCTAATGGAACCTGAAAACTCTGGGAGTGTTTTAGAGAAACTTCTTCTTCTAAATACATCATCACATTTAAACTGTTTTTATTGATCTCATGAGAAATCTCTAAACAAAGATAGTTCTCAGCTGAGTGAGCAACTCTCAAGTGATCACATGATCGATCACATGAACGAACAGCCAATCAGATATAGACTGACCCTACATCTGCCATATTGTAAAAATCCTTAGTTTATTCATCATGTTTTTCAACAAGAACTTGTATAAATTGTTTTAACTGAATTTTCTTTGTGTGAAATGTGAAATAATTCATGTCTAATCAACAAAAGTCTAATATTTATAATGTAGAAATGTGCAAACAGGGATAATAAGATGTGATTTATCATCATTATTATTATTATTATTATTATGAGACATTTGTGAAGAAACATGATTTTGTTCACTCACATCCAACTGAATCTGTTTCAGCAGATTTAATCACAAGGATTAATTCATTAATTAGCTTCTGTAATTAATAATTGGATAAAACAGTATTTCATCATAGAAGCTGAAATGTCCTCAGTCACTGAAGTCACTGATTAGACTGTGAATCTTTTGTATTTTAGGACGTTGCCAGTGGACAGGAAGTGAACAGTCCGTTCCTCAGTCCTCCCAGCAGCATGGAGAAGATGTGGGACATTAACCTGTGAACGGAGGGAACAGAGGACACGGAGGACACGGAGGACACAGGGTTCATGACCCACTAACAAAGACTGAGACGGACAGGAAAACAGTTTTGATGGGAGTTAATTTGACGCTGGAATCTGTCGCTGAACTTTCACCCAAGATCATGTTTCTGTACTTGATAGAATCTTGGCCAAAGCTTTTTATGTCTTAAGATTTTAGAAACTGAATCTGAGCTTTGATTCAGAGAAAGAAATGTTTTTTAAAAATTGTTATTTGCTGTAAGTGATGTTATTTCTAGAAAATGACATTTTAACACTGACTGATTGTTTCATTCTGCAGCATATTAAATATGTTCAGATAAAATCTTTTAAAACAACTTCAGGTCTAAATGTTGAGCAGGACGCTGTTGGAGCTGGTGAGTTCAATCTAAGCTAAATGTCGGATGGAAACACTGATGCTCAGAACGAAGATGCTCTTTATTTCAAACCCTGATGAAGCTTCATCTGAATAAAGAGCATCGTCTTCAGTTCGTCTGTTTCTCAGTCAGGTTGTAAAACTCAGGGCATTACACGGTCACTAACTGATTTTGCAATTATTTTCAAACGAGTGTACAAATGAACTGTATTTATATAGAAGTTTATTTTCTACCACAAAATAAAAAATATACATCCCCACCCCCCTTCAGTCTGACAGTGGTTCACGTGTCTATTAGAAATAGAGTTTGGCCATGGCCTGCAGGAATCTCTTCTTCCTCTTCTGTGCAGCCAGCTGCAGCACCTCCTCCGGGTTACTGGTGTTCAGCTCCGTCTGTCCGATCGCTTTTATCTGAGGAGGAAGTGAAGAGGCAGGAAACAGTTCAACAAACCTCTCTGCACCAGTGGTCGGCAACTGGCCCGCCAGCAAGAACATCTGGCCTGCCAGCAAGAACATCTGGCCTGCTGGATTAGTTAGATAAGATTTTTCAAAATAAATTTAAAAAAAAAAGAAGAAAGAGATCGCCATCTGAGCAGCAAGTTAGCTGCAGAATCACTTCCTCTTTAGCAATTTTGCCTAAAAAATAAAAGCGCAAGAAAGTCTTGTTTTTTTTGCAGCAATTCTTTATATCAAGCTATTGTGATGTTTTATTCTGAAAGGAGTGTTGCATTGCTGCGTTTCTGAGCTCACCAACAGCTGATATTATTGGTTGTTAATCAAAGGTCAGCGACAAGCTACTGTAAAAATAAACAACAGATTTTTACTTTTATTTTGAAAAAAAAACATCAGAAACACGATAACGACTTACAGCTATTTGTCTCTTCTCAGTCTCGCCCCGTTTGTGGTGAATATCTGAACT
>NW_019521749.1:0-552 GCF_002814215.2 Seriola lalandi dorsalis | reverse complement strand
ACCTTGTGGTCTTGTGCCCTGATCAGACTGTTGATCTGGTCGTAGGGGCTGGTCTGGGAGTCCGAGGGGTCACAGTCTCCGGTCAAAGCTCTGCAGGCGTTCCAGTATCCAGCCAGACGCTTCTCGTCCAGGTGAACGTGAACGGTCGAGTCCAGCTGCAAATCAAAATGAAGAAGAATTCCTGAGATCCACAAACTGCTGTCACACAGAACCAGCATGGCGCCGTCAGCACGATCAGGGTTCAAACACATGGCTGCTGATTTCAAAATAAAAGCTAAACGTCACTATAAACCAGTAACTGCACCTTCTTCAACAGCTCCTTCGTCTGTCTGAAGTGATCTCTGGCTTTCTCGAAGGCCGGCTGGTCTGTGCAGGCTTGCTGGAAGAAAATACCTCCCAAATCATAATGCACCTGAAACACAGGACACGTGTCACACCAGTCACACCAGTCACACCAGTCACTGGAGTCCAGCTCACCAGCTTCACAATCACTTACTGTCAACTATCAAAATGAAACACAAGATGCTCGTTCTCTCTCAGATTCGATGCTGC
>NW_019521748.1:3811-13283 GCF_002814215.2 Seriola lalandi dorsalis | reverse complement strand
CTTTGCCTTTGCTAGCTTCTTGAAATGTTCAGTTCCTTTCCTGATGGGCAGCCAATCCATCAGTGCATCTCTAATGGAAAGTATCAGCTGGTATGTGAACGGTTACAGATGAACCGTCAGTTCAAGCATGAATCTTGTTGGTGTCAGTTGATGTGTGATCTTGTAATGAACTACAGTTACAGTTTCCTTTTTATCAGCAGCAGAAATAGTGTGTGTGATGTGTGACCTGTGATCTGACACTGCACTGCATATCATGAACCTGGCTCCTGTTCCTCTTCCAGGCCAACACCTGGTACAGTCTGGTTCTCTGTGAGAACCTCCTCCAGGAGCTGCTGTCGGGTGTTGATGCAGATGATGTTCCCACACCTGTCTCTTATACACATCTCAGAGGCTGCTGCACACAGTGTGAAAAAACACACACATGCCTCCATACATTCAGTCAGTTTAAACTGCTGCTGTACACCAACACGGTGACAGACCAGTGGTGTAAAAGCATTCATTTAAAAGTCTGTGTTACATTCTGACCAACTGACCATTGATGACTGTAGCTGTTAGTGTGATTGCTCAGCTAACCTTAGCCTATAAGAACATTGTGTGTGTGGAGCGTCGCTGCAACAGGTGTCAGCTGTCACAGTTCACACAGTAACGGTAACATTTAGGACATGAACATGTTGTTGATATAAAATTAACAACTGAAACTCATTCAGCTTGAACTCTGCGAACACATCTGAAGCCTGGACTATGAAGCAAGTTCAACATACCCAGTTTGCTCAGTTGTTATGGAGATCAGTGTATTGACACACTCTCCTATGACTTCTTGTCTGACTACCTTTTTGTAAAATGCTTCAATGGAAATGGTTCAGTTGCTTCACTTTCTCAAACTGTATCATATGTGTGAACCATAATACACAACTTCATCACTTCCCTCTCACATGCTGGGTACATCCTCTGCAACAACAGAAACTGTGCTCACAGCATTTTATTGTTCTTTATTATTCCACTTTTACAGTAATCTGTGTTTATTCATCAGGTGCATAACCCTGAGGAAACTTGTGACCTCTTCTGGGCCTGTGGCTGTGGGTCAGCTGCAGCTGGCCTTACAGTGGCAGTACGAGTTGTTGCGGAGCTGCCATGTCAGTCACTCCTCTGCTGACGCTGCTACAGACACAACAGCCCAGGATGATCAAACCTGTCCTTCAGAGTCCAACCACATTAAACGTGAAGGTGGTAATGAAGCCGTCCATCTTCTTGGAACGTCCCCTTCGACTGCGGTCTCTGGGACAGTGTCGGTGGAAGGCAAACCCCCCTCCCTCAGCTCGTTCGACTCAGGTTTTGATGGGGCAGGGAGCAGCCAGCTGGAGGCCTGGGGAGGGAGGGAAGGAGTGGAAGGTCTGTCTAGATTAGCTGGGATCAGGGACTTTGTGAAACCTGCCATGAGCCATCCTCTAATCCACGAGGAGAACGTCTCCAGTGTTTCAGATGCAGAGTTTGACTGTGGCTCTGTGGGAGACTCCTCCAGGGCCAGCATCCAGATCGTCCCTAAAGTAACCGAGGACTCCCTCAACTTAGAGATCAAAGTGAGGCGCTCTGCCGCGCTGCCCACTAATCCTTGGCTCAGCCTGCCATTAGATGACCTGGAAAACATGTACACCGTCACCATCACACACAACCCCACACCACAGAAGGTCGACCTACACTTCCACGATCCCTCAGACCCCGGCACCAACAGGTGTCGAGATCCGCCCACGAAGACGGAGGAGGTGTTGAGCAGCACGCAGCCCAGAGGGCCGCAGAGCAGGAGCTGGACTCGACACTCACAAAGCAGTTTGGAGGGTCCTGAGCTAAGTACCATCAGCCACATCCTCTCCAGCACTATCACAGATGGAGGGGACAAGTCCATCTGCACCACAGAGGGGGGTCCTACTCTTCTCTGGGACTCTTATGACCTCCATGACCAGAGCCAGGATCCTGTGGATAGGTAATGTTTCTGTGAGATCACAGCTCTCATTAGATATAATAAGTAATATATTAATGAAATATAATATGAGTCCCTCAGATCTAGATCCCTAAAGATGATGTAAGATATACATCTACATTGGAATCAGACTCATTAGCAGCTCAACACCATAATAACATGTTTATTACTCATGACATTTATACAGGTTACATGCACTTAGAGGGTTAAACAGAACGTAGGAAACATAGTTCAACAGTTCAAGACAGAATTCTTACTATCAGAGACAAAATCAGATTTCTCAGTTCTTATCTTAAAGCTCCTGAACACCTTTTGTACACCCACACAGGTGAGTCCAGTTCTTCTGATTGGACCTCTAATTAGGTCTCAGCCAGAATAACTGGGAACACCTGTACATGTGATTCATGTTAAAAGGCTCAAATATGCACACCTGAAGGCAGTGTATGCTAACACTAAAGCTAAAGCATTCCACCATAGAAAAACATGAAGCAGCAGAGGTTTGGTTTATATGGATACGGATTAACACGTGCGTTGGATGATTAATTTGGGTGAATTGAGGGTCAATGAAGATCATGACAGAGCTGCTAGCATTAGACACAGTAGCAGTCAGGACCAACAGGACTTTTTCAAAAAATCTGACATTACAGGAAGTCATATGTTAATGTATGGGTTTTAAATGCTTAATGTATGTTTTAGGAGATTGGTTTGTTTTTTTTCCCAGTGAGATTGATATCTCCCAAAAGGACTGGGATGTGGAAGAGCAGGAGGGTTTGAGGGAGGTGGAGAAGATCCTGGGCAGGGCTGATGAAATACTGGAGGTAAGAGACGCACAGGGGGAAGATGATCGCTGCCATGACGAGCTGCAACACCGCTGAGATCTGTAACATGTGAAAAATAACAGCAGTTTTCCCAGCACAACCCACAGCCGCCTAATGATGTGGCTTTACTTCCGACTCGCTGTGATCAGCAGACAAATATCTGTCTCACAGGAAGAAGAAAGCGTTCTGGCTCAGGAGGCTGCGCTGGAGGCGCTGCTGAGGTCCGAGGACAGGCACTGGCCACTGTGGGACAGTGAGGAGCAGCTCGGTGTGGTACGTTCATCACTGCTCATCAGTGAGCGAAACTCAGTCCTGAAACAAGTCACCGCTCATGCCAGCAGTCCCCTTCATCTTTTAATTAGTCCAGACAAATGGATAATTTCTTCCCCTGGAAACACACTGTGTAGTCAGGTGTGTTAAGTATAGAATTTGATTTTGATTCTGATTTGTTAAACGTTAAAATGTGAGTTTTGGTGAACCTGAAGACGATTATTGTCGGTACGTTTTTCCCACACAGGAAAGTGTCTTCTTTGACAAACCAGCAGGAAACTCAGTCTGATCTGTAAAGAGGTCGGCAGCGAGGCGTTTAACCTCAGATCTCTTCAAAAGGCAAATTTTCACCTTTGTAAATGGAATGCATGTATGTAGGGTCCAATCAGAGCACATTCAACCATTTACACACAATCATACAGCTCTTCTCTAACACACACACACACACACACTGATGGTGCAGTTGGACAACCGACAGTTGGCATCCGCTTTCATCACCAAAGCCTGTTGTTTTACCTGTACTCGGGGTCACATGACATGAGGAGTGTCGGCGTCAAACTAAGCAGTTGAAACAAGTCAAGAATTGAAACTGACTCCTGACAAAGGCTTGTTTTGCCAATCAGGATGAATAAAGGTCTGATTGTGCAGATGGGGTCAGGTAGTTGAACAGAACTTGAAACGATAATGTTGTCGATCTTTAGCTTTGTCAAATCTAGAAATTGTACAAGATTTAATCACAGCTTCCAAAGGTCACTTTAATTTAGTTTTCTTTCTTCTTCACTGTGGAAAGTGTCATTGACTTCATCATCACTGGTATCTGTACTATATAGATGCATATTTCTTTATGTAATAGTACATAGAATAGACAATTTCATTTGTGTTCCTGTGCGACTTGTACGTCGTCAGCCTCTGTCTAGAGAACATCGTCTGCCTTTATTGAACTCTAGGTTTACACAGGCTGTCTGAACCAGTGTTTGTTCATCATGATTTATCTGCTTATGCTCTTTTTTTTTTTTAAGCTGTCATCCAGCGAGTTGACTGAAGCTGGTGTTCTCGGCCTCGGGGACTCCCTGGACCCTGCTGAATCTGACAACCTCAGTGAACCCAGATCAGCTGGATGCGCGAGTCAAGCTAAGACTTCTGAAGACCATGGGCACTGCACTGAAGTAGACGCAGCAGCAGCTCCCAGCAGGCCGGACCTGCTGAGGGAGCTAAGGACGGTCCATGTTCTGGACGAGCTGATCATGGAGGAGAACCTGAAGATCCACGAGCTCCGGCGCTGTGAAGAGAACCTCAACAATGAGCTCTCGGGGAGAAAAGCTTCGGAAAGAAACGGGCCGTCGAGCGTGAGCAGGGAGAGGGAGGCTTTCCGGTTACAGCTGGAAAAGGAGAAGAGGGAGGTGGAGAAGCTCGAGAAGAGTTTGGACAAAGAGCCTAAAATGAAGAAACACAAGGTCCGAGCTAGAAAAGTTGTAAGATGCTCTATAATGGACAAGGCCAGAGTTGACAATAAAGAAGACCAAGCACTCTGCAATGAGCTTCTATCAGAGGGCTGTACCGGATCCCACAGAACACACTCCACATCCGTAGACCAGAATGAGGAGTCATGCAAGACTGAAGATTCTCCAGCAGACCTGGAGGCCATACCACATGACTGTGTTCCTCAACATCAGGATCTTCCTTCCCCTGAGGCTGCTGCATCTGAATCTAGCAGAACTGCTTTGAATGGCACCTCTGACTTGAAGCAAGCTTCTGCAGAGCTGGGAATCCAACCTCAGGGGTTTGTCTGTGCTGAAGGACTACATGGATCTGGTGAAAACGGTGCCATATGTAAACCAGAAGCTTCTTTAACCCCTGAAATGAGGCCGGACGATGGAGCGTTTGACCCAGGTGGAAAAGCTCCACTTCCTGTGAAGGATTACCTCACAGAACATGGAACCCCTCATTCCACAGAGCTGCTGGATCCAGATCCGTCTTCAGCAGCTCAGGATCCTGGTTTTAATGAATTGGTTGAATCAGAGAACGTCACTCCAGCCATCAGTCTCTGCTCTCTACATTCAAATGTAAAGGATCAGAGCAACAACAACAACAACCACCGGCAGAGGTGTGGCCTGTCCTCAGCCCACTTGTCTGAAATGACCTCTAAAGATGAAGAGGATACATCGGGGCCACCTGCAGGTTTGCTACAGACACACTTACACCCAACAATGGAAATCCAGAGTGTGTCTCCTCCAGATGAGCAGTCGGCACCACAGCTGCCTCCTGACCAGCGTGAACTGAATGAAGACTTGCCTTATGGTGTTCAGAGGATATCAGGAGCTGGGTCACCTGGGCTTCAGACCCAGCTGAACATCGATACGACAGAGGTACAGGTTGGAACAGCCACTTTAGGTTTAAGTCTACAGAGGTTACATTTACACCTTTTCAAGTTTACCTCATTGCTTAAAACCATCATCAGTCACAGGGTAGATCATCATAAGGAAACTTTTTTTGGTTCAACGTAATGGAAATGCACTTATTCACTTTGTTTCTGAGAGCCAGGTGAGACAGGCTAGCTCTTTCCCCCTGCTTACAGTCTTTATGCTAAACTAGGCTAATCATGTCCTGACTCCAGCCGTGTACTGAACTCTCTAGGGATTGATCGGCCGCTGATCTTGATCGGCTGCTGATCTTGATCGGCCGCTGATCATGATCAGCCAATTTTCATAAAAAATTGGCGATGACAGATGTGAATTAATGCTTCTATTCACCAATCACCTTAAAACTGATCACCTGTGGTTAATACTCTGGTGTCTGCAGCTGAGAAGTGCTGTGTAGTGTAGTCCCGCCTCCCACCCGGGAGCGTCAGGTTTCTCATAAAAGTATTCCAAGTTAGGAATATTGTCAGAGTCCAGCGTCTTGGTTCACAAGCTCTCCATATTTCTCCCTCGCTCCGGCTGCCTGACAGTGGGTACGCTCATCTGCTCCAATCCAGCTTGTGTATCGTAACGTATCGTTGCCATGGAAGTTTCCGGCAAGTTGAACAATCAGAGCACACTGGGCTCTGGTTGGTCAGCTTTGGGGCGGGGGGGGGCTTAAAGGACCCTGAGCTCTAACAGAGCATTTCAGACAGAGGGTGAATAGAGGACAGTAAAAGATGTACAGAAGGAGAAAAATGTCTTTTCAGAACATTAAAGCATGTAAATCTATTTAAGTAGACACCAAGAATGAAATGATGAACACTAAAGATGGCCATAATAGGTCCTGTTTAAGAGGTCGGATGTGGGCCTCCAACATTTTTGAGATTAAGTGGCCATGAGGTGGGAAAGGTTTGGAACTTCTGGGCTAAATGATGAAACCTCATGTTAACAAGCGGCAGGATTGTTCTTTATTTGATTCACATTGATTTATTTTTCACTGTGGTTGCAGATGATGGATTTCAAGACCCCCATAGTGCTGGACACTGGGTCTGGTTTGATGAAAGCAGGATTCGCAGATCAAGACCATCCAAACATTATATTCCCAACAATAATTGGGACACCAAAATATGAGGTCAGGCTGCTGCTTGTTTCCTTCATGAACCCAAATCTTTAGAAAACGTGTTGAAGTGTAGCCTCTCTGATCGCAGGTTCGTGTTCTGTCTTTACAGGAAGTGATGAACGGTAACACTGTGAGGGATACTTACATCGGACACGAGGCCCAACACATGAGAGGGGTCCTGGCTCTGCAGCACCCAATAAAGAACGGGATCATTCGGAACTGGGATGAAATGGAAAAGGTGATGATGTGATGTCACTGTTCAGCTACCACACAAGACATGTTCAATTAAGTCAACTCTGTGCAGAGCTGGTAAATGCACAAACGTTTCATTTGTGTCGTGGTTTCAGATTTGGCATCACACATTCCAGCAGCTGTGTGTGGACCCAGAGGAACACCCTGTTCTGCTGACTGAGGCGGCCATGAATCCCCTGCAGAACCGACAGCGCATGGTGGAGATCATGTTTGAGTGTTTCAACGTTCCCTTCACCTACGTGGCCATGCAGGCGGTGCTGGCCCTGTACGCAGCCGGCAGATCCACTGGTGCTCTGCTCCCTTCATCTGTCTTTTTTTTAAGCATTTTATTCTTGCACTGTGTCTGTGAGTTGTGTATCACAGACTAAAGAAGAACTACTCTTCCTTGCAGGTGTGGTGTTTGACTCTGGAGATGGAGTGAGCCACAGTGTGCCTGTGTTTGAGGGATACTGTCTACCTCACGCAGTGCAGCGCTTCCCTCTGGCCGGTGGAGATGTTACACTGCAGCTTAAAAAGGTATTCAGCAATACACTGTTCTTTCCACACTGTGCAGCTAGTGCAGTGACTGACCTGCTGAGAGGAGGAGGAGAGGACAGTTTGTCAGGCTGGTGATATTCTGCATTTTTATTCCTCCACGCCAGCGACAGTCAGAGCCAGAGCCATGTTGTTTTCAGGTTGTCCGTCTCATTCTCATTGACACAATATCTCAGTAACACCTCGACGGAACTTCTTAAAATTTGGCACAAACATTCACTAGGACTAAAGGGTGAACTGATTAAATTTTGGTGGTCAAACGTCAAGGGTCAGTGTGACATCACCAAACACTTTTTAGCCATAACTCAAGACATTTTATAACTCTGGATAAACAGGGATGTGACCTGAACTGAGTGGAGGAGGCAGACAACCATCAGTGAGTCTCACCATGTGACTGAGTCACATGTTCCTACATCACTGCAAACGCACACTGTGGTTTGTTTAGACTCAGTCCCACACACACCATCCTGCTGCCACAAATACTCAGCAGCTATTTCAGGAAAAGACTGAGCCTTTTCTTTTATTTTTTATTTATTTCTTTTTTTAATATTTAAATAAAAAGGATCTATTTTTGTTTTTTAAAAATGTGTATCTTCAGTGGAAGATACACAGATTGAAGGAAAGACTTTGTCATTGATGGTTTGGGTCTTTTGAAGGTGTAGAATAACACCAGCCTCACCTTTACCTGACGCAGCAGCAGTTTCCTTCTTGTTCTGAGCAGTAAGGACATGCTGTTGAATATTACTGACAGCCGCATCCTGTAACGCAGAGCAGGTCAAAAACAATAAACTGTCATCATGTTATGCAGTGACAGAAAACTGCAGTGTGTGTTTGTGTTGGTGCAGTCTAGTCTTGTGTTTCTGTGCAAAGACTCAATGAATTTTCATGCTTGCAGCTCCTGCAGGAAAAGGGGGTGAGCATGCGCACCACAGCAGAGATGGAGATAGTGAGGGAGATGAAGGAGAGGTGCTGCTGCGTGGCTCTCAGCTATGAGGCCGAGCTGACTGGGAGGGGGTCCTCCTGCACGGAGATGCATTACACCATGCCAGACGGACAGATGGTCAGCCTCGGCTCGGAGCGCTTCAGGTAACTGCACATCCTGTCCTGCTTTAGATCCACACTCAATCCCCTGAGTGGAGATTATAGGAAGTCAGAATCTAAAATTTAAATATCAGTTTTTTTTGTTTGTTTTTTTTAAATAGACATGTTTTAATGAGTCAGAAGGTTTGTCTCAGCCAGTTGCTCAGTTTACAACAATCTGCCATGCTTTAAGATTTGTGGTGAACTATAATTAGTTGGACTCGCATACAGGCAGCTTTCCTTCAGCTTTTCATCACAACTCACTGTTATCTAAACCAGGGTGATGTTGTGTAAAGGCACCAAGAGACAGCGGTCAACATAGATGAAAATACTCTTTTCTGTTTGTTGCTTATTGAACAGGTGGCTGGATGAAGTTCTTATTGGCCTTTTACTTTTTCTTTTTTTTCAAAATATTTTTATTGAGCATCAATGATACGAGGTATGTACACGAGGATAAAACATAACAAACATTGTATTAATTATTATTTTCTACCCTTGTTTCCTTTGTTGTATATACACAAGTAACAACTCAGCCGCCCACCCGTCCCACCCATCCGGAACATGTAGGACACCCACCCAGATTAGGAGAGAAAACATATACATAGGTTTATACTATGGTACTATGGTTTGCATGGACAAATGATCATAAATGGAAAAGGGTTGCTATGTGGTACTAAGTGGGCATGGTTTTAAGACCACTTAAGTATGTCAACACAGGATCCCAGATAGAGAAGAATTTGTCCCTGGACCCCCTGAGTATTTTACCTTCTCTAACTGTATGAACTGCAACAAGTCACTCAGCCACAAAGACACATTAGCCTTTTACTTTTTATTGCACTTACAGTAACGTAAAGTTCAGTCAAAGTTGTCGTCAACTCCAGTAATCTTCAGTTCAGCTGGTTCTGTGTCCATGCAGCCTCTCTGCTCTTTGCTCTGTATGTGTGTGCACGTCGTGCACGCCCTGCCTCTCCCAGCGAGCAGAGCAATCAGTCAGTCAAACTTTATATCACTTTATTCACTTATA
>NW_019521748.1:2404-3583 GCF_002814215.2 Seriola lalandi dorsalis | reverse complement strand
ATTCTTCAACTTAAAATATCGACGTCGACTTATTTTCATAGTCAACGTTGTCGATTATTGCAACTAATCGCAGCAGCCCTACATCCCAGTATCTGACCGCCGGTCCAGCCGTGCTGTCGTTAAACGAGGGGTCGATTCCTCTCCTCATTTCTTCCTCATGTCTTACACGGGAGGGACTGAGAAGTGAGAGAAGTGACATTTAAGACAGATGAGAAGCTGCTTCGTCTTGTTGAATAATGCTAAATGTCCACCTCAGACCAGAGACCCGCAGAGTCTTGTCCAGCAGGAGCTGCACATGTGAGACTGTTTGTTTGACAGAGCGGACTTAACTGATAGGACAGCTACTTCTAATAGCAGACTGCTATTATATGAATATGTCTAACACCCCACCCCCCACCCCCATGCATCCAGGGCCCCTGAGATTCTGTTTAAACCCGAGCTCATTGGACAGGACCAGTACGGGATGCATGAGAGCATCTTCAAGTCAATCCTCAGCTCAGACATTGACCTGCGGCGCTGCTTCCTGGGAAACATTGTTCTGTCAGGTAACAACTGCTCTTTGTTACGGTGTTACAGCTTAGAGATGCTGTCCAGCTATCCTAGTGTCAAGTGCACAGGTTGTCGTGCTTTATCAATATAATGACTGAGGTTTTTTTGTCTTGCTGGAGGTGGGAATACTCTGCTGCCCGGCCTGCCTGAGCGGCTGCAGGCTGAAATCAGAGGCCTTTTACCTGCTGACATGTGCGAGAGTGTTGGTGTCACCAGCCCCAAAGACAGAGACTTCTCAGTGTGGAGTGGAGGAGCGGTGCTGGCCAACCTGCCCACCTTCAGCTCTGCATGGATCAGGCAGGACGAATATGCAGAGTTCGGCCCGCAAATTGTCTTCAGGAAGTGTTTCTGAGGAGGACTACTGTAAAGTCTGCAGGTCTGAC
Source organism: Seriola lalandi dorsalis (assembly GCF_002814215.2). Classification (NCBI taxonomy): domain Eukaryota; kingdom Metazoa; phylum Chordata; class Actinopteri; order Carangiformes; family Carangidae; genus Seriola; species Seriola lalandi. The sequence goes on along the minus strand of NW_019521748.1, from coordinate 2,651 downwards.
TCCTGTGCAATGGACCCCTTAAATTTAACTCACCAAGTGCAATATACACATGCCGTGCCATGGACTGGTTTGAACCATTTAACCCTTTTTAAATATTTGTCCACCATATAGAGTTTTCTGTGACGTTGTTGGTACCCTTGTCATCAGTGTAGATCTTGACTTGTGGTCAAGATTTCTGTTGACCTGCTCCTTGCTTTATGCCTTAATCTATTGAGATCCACATCCAATATGGCAAGGATGAAATGTT
>NW_019521748.1:0-1797 GCF_002814215.2 Seriola lalandi dorsalis | reverse complement strand
TTTTTTTTTCCTATCAGTGGCTCTAATGCTCATCAAATACTGTGACTCTTAAGTCAACGCAGAAGATCACTGTTTGCTGTTGTTGCAGTTCTGTGAACTGACAGGAGGAAAGTGAGGATTTGTGGGATATGAAGTTCAGTTGGAGCCGAGTCACTTGCTGGTTCTCCACCTGAGTGCACTTTACATTCGTGAAGATATGTATGTAGTTGGAGAGAATGAAGCATGGTGTTGCTCTGGTGATGCCTATCACCTTATGTCTGTTGCATAAGCAGAGGATGTGAAATGCTACTGCTGCAGGTGCAGTGTTTGTCCATTGGCTTCAGTTGCAGCTATCTTAAATATTGTTTGAGTGCAGTGTCTCGCCAAAGTTGGTTGTTTCTTTATCTTCTCACCTGAGAACGTTGGTTGTGTGGGATTTTTAACACTTGCACAGTAGTGTTCAATTCCGGAAAGGTGTTCCAGTGGAGCCAAACCTGCTGCATTCATCTCTATACCATAAATTCTGAAAAACCTTTTGTCAACCCTGTGTATTTATACTTTTTCTTTTGCATGAAATTATTTGTTGCATGTAATTTAGTTGCACGTTTTTGCATGTACTCCTGATGCTGCATGTGTTTCTGTTGTATTTTCTTGTAACCTGCCTCTGTATAGGAATGGGGTTGACAGATGACTGAAATGTGACTGTGGGATCTGCAGTGTGAGGCTCCTGTGAGGGCAGAGCTGCTCAGCAGGCCTCCTCCTCCTCCTCCTCCTGTAAATGTACTGTAACAGTCTGGCAATTCTTCAGCTAAACCATGCTATTTATGTCATGTCTGTTTTTATAATAAACATTTTAATTATGATGTGGTCTTTGTCATTTTCCACTGCAGTAGCAGAAGTAAATGGATTCAGTAGCCTGGCTAAGGAGAAAATACCTTAAGGGAATTTTTAATAATCATCACATTAAATGCAACGGACTGTGTAAGACTGGAGCAGTAACATTCAAATGCCTTCGGCTTAAAGATGTTTCTTTTTAACTTGCAATGTTAGTGTAGGTAATACTGTATGTCAAGTCTCAAGAGCTACCTCATCATGCTGCTGGACTGGGAACATGGACTGCGCAGGCCCCAAACTGTGAGGCCCTCCAAACAAATAACTTCTGAAATAAGTTGCATGGTAGAATGTGAACAATACATAGGCCTACGACCGTTGTGTGGACTTACCCGGCTTCGCTGTAGTATGAGCGGACAGACAATCTGGAGAAAGTAGAAAGAATAAAGGTGGAGGACTGGTTCTGCTTGTGAACAATAGATGGTGCAACCCCGGTCACATCATAGTGAAGGAGAAGATCTGCTGTTGAGATATTGAACTGTTGGCAGTTGGTCTTAGACCGTACTATGTACCGAGGGAGTTCTCTCACATCGTAGCCATTGTTGTTTACATTCAAATACGAGCTGAGCCTGCAGTCACGTGTGACATCATTCACAAGACTGTTGCGAGAGTACAGACGCAGCACCCTGATGCATTCATTGCAATATCGGGGAATTTTAACCATGTCACTCTCACTTCTCACCTCTCTGGCTTCGCTCAGTATGTTGACTGTCCCACAAAGGAAAATAAGACACTTGATCTGTTGTATGCAAATGTAAAGGAGGCCTACACTGCTTCAGCTCTACCACCACTTGGCAGATCAGATCATAATCTGGTTTTTCTTCAGCCTTCCTACAAGCCCTGTGTACTGAGGCAGGCTGCAACCACCCGCTCATTCAGGAACTGGACCCCGGAGGCCAGGGAGTCTCTAAAAGACTGTTTTGAGTG
>NW_019521747.1:1268-2346 GCF_002814215.2 Seriola lalandi dorsalis | reverse complement strand
TTGTCTTAGAGTTTTATCAGGGCGTATTATTGCTTCTTCATGTAAAGAGAAAGCGATCCTGAACTACGTGACAAACACAGGGTGTGATCAGGGTGCGACTCAATACAAACAAAGATCTTTTCACTGATGTTGCTGCTCTGCTGCTTTTGTTTTTTCTTCACCTGTGTTGAATAATATCCACCTCCAGTTGTTTTTCTCCTGTCAGTACAGTCTTGTTATTTGTGTGATCAGTATGTAGGTTCATTCTGACATCAGTAGAGTCTGCACAGTCCACACAGCTCATCTCTTCAGTCATGCAGTGTTGGCTCAGTCTACTGGTCACTACAGAAACTACCACCAACAGAGTTTATCACATATTCTTCATCATGTTTTGCATAAACAGTATTAGCAGTTGTTAGCGGCCATTAAGTCCCTGTATCAAAGGAGTGTGAGTCTGGTTCGCCAAGCCGGCAGTAAGTCGGACCTGTTCCCGGTGAGGGTTGGACTCCGCCAGGGCTGCCCTTTGTCACCAGTTCTGTTCATAACTTTTATGGACAGAATTTCTAGGCGCAGCTGGGTGGTGGAGGGGTTTGGGTTCGGTGGCGGGAGGATCTCGTTTCTGCTTTTTGCGGATGATGTGGTCCTCTTAGCGTCATCAGGCACCGACCTTCAGCTCTCAGAGTGTGAAGCTGCTGGGATGAAGATCAGCACCTCCAAGTCTGAGGCCATGGTTCTCAGCCGGAAACGGGTGGATTGCCCGCTCCGAGTCGGGGGGAAGGCCCTGCCTCAGGTGGAGGAGTTTAAGTATCTCGGGATCCTGTTCACGAGTGAGGGTAGGAAGGAACGGGAGATCGACAGGCAGATTGGGGCGGCGTCAGCAGTCATGCGGGCGCTGAATCGGTCCGTTGTGGTGAAGAGGGAGCTAAGCCGGAAGATGAAGCTCTCGATTTACCTGTCGGTCTACGTTCCAATCCTCACCTAGGGTCATGAGCTTTGGGTAATTACCGAAAAAACGAAGTCGCAAACCCAAGCAGCCGAAATGAGTTTCCTCCGCAGGGTGGCCGGGCCCAGCCTTAGAGATGGGGTGAGGAGCTCGGTC
>NW_019521747.1:0-582 GCF_002814215.2 Seriola lalandi dorsalis | reverse complement strand
GCACTAAGATCCAATAATACTAATACTGTGATTCTGCCATTGTCAGTGTTTAAGTGTATGTCATTGAAGACCTTACCAAGAGCAGTCTCAGTGCTGTGGTGTGGTAGAAATCCTGACTGAAAGACATCAAAACGGTTGTTTAGTGCCACAAAGTTGTTCAACTGTTGAAAAACAGCCTTTTCAATGATTTTATTTAAAAATGGGAGGTTTGATATGGGCCTATAGTTGTTCATTAGTGAAAAGTGTAGATTGTTCCTTTTTAAGAGCGGTTCGATGACGGAAGTCAGACCATGTCTTTGGGAAAGCAGAATATTTTGGTGTTTTTACTGCATTTATGTACTGTGTTTAAATCTTTTACAGCACAGTCACCCAAAATCAGTTTGAGGCCCAGGCCTTAGCTTTCCCTGTAGCCTTTTACTTTCTGATTTACTCTCAGTCCATACCCTGCTATGTGAAGACGAGAGGTTATTCAGGTCATCAGACGGAGATCCAAGGTCCTGCAGCAGTGGAGACAATCTGTTCTCCAGTTGCACACTCGGTTGTTACGAGGTTTGTTGTTAGTTCTCCCTTTCGTAGCTGTCC
>NW_019521746.1:9494-10526 GCF_002814215.2 Seriola lalandi dorsalis | reverse complement strand
GACCAGAGACCAGACCAGAGACCAGAGATCAGAGACCAGAGACCAGACCAGAGACCAGAGCAGAGACCAGAGATCAGACCAGAGACCAGAGACCAGAGACCAGAGCAGAGACCAGAGATCAGACCAGAGACCAGAGACCAGAGACCAGAGATCAGAGACCAGAGACCAGAGACCAGACCAGAGACCAGACCAGAGACCAGAGATCAGACCAGAGACCAGAGACCAGAGACCAGAGACCAGAGCAGAGACCAGAGATCAGAGACCAGAGATCAGAGACCAGAGACCAGAGATCAGACCAGAGACCAGAGACCAGAGCAGAGACCAGAGACCAGAGATCAGAGACCAGAGACCAGACCAGAGACCAGAGATCAGAGACCAGAGACCAGACCAGAGACCAGAGATCAGAGATCAGAGATCAGAGACCAGAGACCAGAGATCAGACCAGAGACCAGACCAGAGACCAGAGACCAGAGCAGAGACCAGACCAGAGACCAGAGACCAGAGATCAGACCAGAGACCAGAGACCAGAGATCAGAGACCAGAGACCAGAGACCAGAGACCAGAGACCAGAGACCAGGGACCAGAGACCAGAGACCAGGGACCAGAGACCAGACCAGAGACCAGAGCAGAGACCGGAGACCAGAGGTCAGAGATCAGAGACCAGAGACCAGAGACCAGAGACTAGGACATCGGTTCTCTACAGGTTGGACCTCAGCAGACCTTCATTTACACGTCCTGCTCCTTTAAATAACCTGGCTCAGTCCAGGTTTCCACTCTGTGCCAGCAAATGCATGATGGGTAAAAGGTGGGCGTTGGATCCTGGTTTGGAGAGTGTGTGGTGGAGCTGTGTGACCTGCTGTCAGAGCTGATCTGAGTCCAGCTCAGACTGATACCATCAGCTCATTTCCTCCCCCCTCCTCTTATCAGCTGATCCTCACACTGCAGTCAAGAGACTCTGAGACCAGGATCCAGATCAGAGCGATACAGAGAGCTGATCCCTGAGTCTGAGTCTGAGTCTGAGTCTGAGTCTGA
>NW_019521746.1:4289-8185 GCF_002814215.2 Seriola lalandi dorsalis | reverse complement strand
TGTGTGTGTGTGTGTGTATGTGTGTGTGTGTGTGTGTGTGTGTATGTGTGTGTGTGTGTGTGTGTGTGTGTGTTAGCTGTGACCTCCTGCTCTTGACTCCCATTAGCCGTCTGTCTGTGTGTTGGTGAATCAATGAGCAGCTCGTTATGAATTCATGAAATCATTTAGTGTCTGATGTTGAACATCACCTGTGACACCGGCTCTCATTACACCGCTCACACGTTCTCCTCTAATGGCTCTGCAGCAGCTCCTGAATTAATCTGTCTCTTAATGTGTGTGTGTGTGTGTGTGTGTGTGTGTGTGTGTGTGTGTGTCTGTGTCTGTGTCTGTGTCTGAGGGGAGTTTAGAAGTGAGGACTTTTTATTCAAACTTAGGGACAGTACAAAAACAACTGGGGGGGGGGGAGTTGACATTCAGTCACAGTCGTGTTGTGATGCAGGAAATGGAGGAAGGCGGCGTCCTCACAGCCGTGTGCACCTGCCCACTGACAACAGACCAGGCTCACCTGGCTCACCTGTGGCTCCTGGAGACAGAGTGTGATGGGAAAGATTTATCGCACATTACAGGTGTGTGTGTGTGAGACGCTGTGACTGTCCTGGCCAATCACATTCTCTGATTTCATCCCCTTCAAACACAGAACTGATTGTTTGTCGATCAAAAGTTTCCTGCTTCTCCGTCATGTTGAGACATTAAAATGATCTATAACAGATTTTAAATGAAGAATCTTCAGATCCTGAACGACTCGTTAAAACCACACACTGTAAATAAAGATGGACGTTGCCTCTGTGATGTCACCCACAGGCTTCAGAAGCTCAGAGTGAGCTACGCCACTGTTGCCATCTTGGCAGTGTCTGACTCCGCCCCCTAACTCCCAGCTAATCCAAATATGGTCGAGGGTGGGGGTGGGGGGTGTGTGGAGCTGAGACTTTTGTGTCAATCTCACCCACCTGTCACTCAAAGAGGCCACGCCCTCAATGCACCATTACTGTAGTCCTGAATAAAATGTAAACAGGTGAGTTATATAAACAGGTGAGTTATATAAACAGGTGAGTTATATAAACAGGTGTCATGAAGGAGGAAATTAGCTCTAGAGACAGAAACAGTTTTTGTACCAGGCTGTAAACATGTTTATTTCTGCTGTAAAGTTGGACATTTTAACATGGGAGTCTATGGGGACTGACTCACTGTTGGAGTCAGACTCTAGTGGTCGTTAGAGGAACTGCAGCTCCTGGTTCTTCACTGTTGATGCTTCATCAATATCGTCACCAGGTGTTTGTAGTTAACCTTAGTCTCCTCGTCTCTCATTGGCTACTGTGAAAGTGATGATGTAATCATAATCTTCCAGATTTTAACTCCTAAATATCAAAATCCGGATGAGTCTGTGAGTTCAGGAGGTTTCTGGATCCGGACCAGGTTTCTCCTCTGAGAGTGAGTTGAGGTGAATCAGGGAGATTTCAGTGCTGTATTCTGAGACTTCTCCTCAGTTTGTTTTGGAGTTTTAATTTTGTTGTTAAATCAGAGCTGAGCTGAGATCCGGACTCTACGTTGTGGGATCTGTCCGAGCTGCTGGGTCACTGAACAACATGAAGACCTTTATGTTTAATGTTTAATGAGCTGAAACAAGCTTCACAGTCGTTATGGAGGGATGTGGTGGTGATGAATGGGGTGTGATCTGACTGTGTATGAATATGAATAAATGATAAAAAGCTCCTGAGTGGATCGAATAGAGCTTCTCTGAATATTCTGTCATTGGAAACATCCTGGGACCAGATATTAATAAAAATTAAACCTCTAATTCACCGATGACGAACAACAATGAAGATGTTAATTTATTCAGCAGCGCATCGAGCGTCCTGATACGACTGAGCTGCTGAGGGTTCGTTAACGGCCTCTGCATTAATTAATAACACTGTTAATGAAAACTGCATGTGAAGGAGCTGCAGTCACTGAATGATCTTCTTCTTCTTCTTCTTCTTCTCATTATGACAAACACAAACTAAATGAACCTGCAGAGTAGATTTACTGCAGGAACGCTGCTGCATATTAAATCTAAATATGAAACAATCTGAACAAACAGAAACAAACTTCAGGAGATTCATCCGCCTCCAACATCGAACTCACTCCTCACAGTTCTCACTGGAGACTGCAAACAGAGTCAAGACGTGTATTATGATATATTCAATGCTTCTAACTTGGACAATTTTTAGTTTCTAATTAACAATTAACAGAAAGAAACACACTGTAAAGTTAGACAATATTAAAGTAACACAATGTAAATTAATAAAATGTAGTGTCACCTAGTAACAGTAAAAACAAGTCAGTAATAAAGTTAAATAACTGCAGAGAAAAAGCAACATAAAGGAACTCACAACACCGACTAATGTAAAAGTAATAAAAACATAATGTAAGAAAATATAAAGAAACAAAAGGAAAATTAACCCGACATAAAGTAAAGTGATGTAATCCAGTGAAAATTCATGTCATGTTAAAGAGTGCTGCTTGAACTAACGTGACAACGTAAAGTAACGCAAGGTAAAGTAACGCAAGGTAAAGTAACGCAGCGTAAAGTAACGCAGCGTAAAGTAACGCAGCGTAAAGTAACGCAGCGTAAAGTAACGCAAGGTAAAGTAACGCAACGTAAAGTAACGCAGCGTAAAGTAACGCAAGGTAAAGTAACGCAGCGTAAAGTAACGCAGCGTAAAGTAACGCAGCGTAAAGTAACGCAGCGTAAAGTAACGCAACGTAAAGTAACGCAGCGTAAAGTAACGCAGCGTAAAGTAGCGCAGCGTAAAGTAACGCAGCGTAAACAACATGAAATAATGCGACTTCTAGTCCAGAGCAAACTGAAACTTCCTGTTCCTGCAGAATCAAAGTTAAAGTTTGGTTTAATAATGAAGTAGAAAATGTGGATGACATCACACACTGGCTCAGCTAATCTCTGTTAACAGTGAAAACATGAAACATGAGAGTGTCAGTGGAGTGGCTGGAATCAGAGGGAGAGGATGATGATAATGATGATGAAGCTGAGATTTAAAAATAACTGGATGATCTCAGGTGTGACAGACACACACACCTGAGGCCTCAGAGATGAAGGTGAAGCTGATGATGTCAACATGAACTCACATCTATCCACAGTCTGTGTAAGGACATAATGTGTTTCAATACATGAGTCACATGATCTCTGCTCTTCACAGCTGCTTCAACTGCAGATCTACAGAGAGCAGCTAAGACCAGTGCTGCATTATGGGAAATGTTGACAAATGACAAAGGAGGACGAGAAACACCTTAACGCACCATTAGCTCTGGTCTCTGTTCATTGATGCAGGAGTAAATCTTCTGCAGACTGTCTCTTGTTGGGGGGGGGGGGGTCGTCCTCTGAAGAAGGGAGAGTCTCAGAGACACGTCTTTCACTGAATGGACAAAGGACGAGTGTGTTTATGTGGACACCTGGGCTATATGTACTCACAGTGCACCTTGGTTGTCTAAGTCTGGGTTTCCTGGTCTGGGTTTCCAATGAACCCCCCCCCCCCCCCCCACTGGAGGCCCGAACAGTTCAGAACCAGACCCACACAGGAATCAGGATCAGGGTCTGAGACCCGACAGCCCAACATGTGTTTCAGCTTTAAGATTCACATGTTCATCAGAACGAACCTTGAACAGATGATGGTTCCAGCTGTGGTCGACAGCTGGATGACAGTAACTACGACAACGTCTTCATCCTGTCACTGACAGAGTTGCTGAGACAGAGGAAATGTACCCCCCCCCACCTCCCCTCCCCCGCTGATATGCAGAAAGTGAATTATCGTAGGTCATAAGCAGAAATCTATAAGCTGCAGTTGAGCCAACAAATGATCCCAGTTTGATTTCCTTTGGGGGGGGGGGGGGGGGGGGGGGGG
>NW_019521746.1:2522-3290 GCF_002814215.2 Seriola lalandi dorsalis | reverse complement strand
GAATCGTTAGATTAATCGATGCATCGAAAAAATAATCGCTAGATTAATCGATTACAAAAATAATCGTTTTGCCCAGCCCTAGTCTGAAGGTTCATCCTCTGGAGAGAGTCACAGATCTACACCGTGACGCCGGCAGCTGTTGTCCTGTACACACTGTGCGTACATGAGATCCACCCACTGACAGTCTGAGTCTGGATTCAAGAGGAGAGCAGGAGATAAAGGAGGAGTCTGGAGCTTTGATGCCCAGTGTTGACACTGCAGATGTGCAGCACTGATGAACATCTGTCATGATATTTTTGATGCGGAGGCCGTTGTGTAAGAGTTAGATGTAACGTTCAGACGCAGAATGAACGGGGAGTCTGTAGATCTGGACTCTATAGATCTGGACTCTGTTGATCTAGTCTCTGTAGATCTGGACTCTATAGATCTGGACTCTGTTGATCTGGACTCTGCAGATCTAGTCTCTGTAGATCTGGACTCTGCAGATCTGGACTCTGCAGATCTAGTCTCTATAGATCTGGACTCTGTCGATCTGGACTCTGCAGATCTAGTCTCTGTAGATCTGGACTCTGCAGATCTAGTCCAAGCAGATCTGGACTCTGTAGATCTAGTCTGTAGATCTGGATTCTGTAGATTTAGTCTCAGCAGATCTGGACTCTGCAGATCTGGACTCTGCAGATCTGGTCTCTGTAGATCTGGACACTGCAGATCTAGTCTCAGCAGATCTAGTCTCAGCAGATCTGGACTCTGTAGATCTGGACTCTGTAG
>NW_019521746.1:728-1846 GCF_002814215.2 Seriola lalandi dorsalis | reverse complement strand
TTTGACATGATTTTTATTCTGATGATTTCTTAAAGCTGAGCTGAGTTCACCTCAGATATTTACCTGTATAATCAGGATGAAGATGATGATGATGGTTTGTCTTATTTGTCCCTGTCCTCCCCTCCTGTCATGTGACCTCAGCTCCATCAGGGACATGTCCTCCAGAGGTCTGACTGTCCTCAGCCAATCAGACGACAGGAGCAAACAGCTGATTGAGGAACAACGCAGCACAGAAGAATCCAGGTCAGACTAACTTTACATTACGACAGAAGCAGGAAACAGTCTGACTGGAGCTGTAAACCATGATTAATCTGACAGGTAATATTTGAAAATAAAAACCTTTCTAACTAGAAAACCGGAACCTGAGGATGATGAGTCCTGAGGTGATCAATATTCACGTTACTACAGTCGCTGATGTTTGTCAGCTCCATGGTGATCTTCGTTAGTACGACAACAACATTTCATTTACAGCAAAGTTCATTTATGTTATTTATTCATACAGCTGCAGAGTTCACCTGTGTACTGCTCACCTGTCTGCTTCCTGTATCTGTTGCTCAGACTTTAGAGACGTGTTGTTTGTCTTCAGACTGGATCTATAACTGAGATCTTCAGTGTGTAGTTGTGTAGTTGTGTAGTTGAGTAATTGTGTAGTTGTGTGTGTAGTTGAGTAATTGCGTGTGTAGTTGTGTAGTTGTGTGTGTAGTTGAGTAGTTGTGTAGTTGTGTGTATAGTTGTGTAGTTGTGTGTGTAGTTGAGTAGTTGTGTGTGTAGTTGAGTAGTTGAGTAATTGTGTAGTTGTGTGTGTAGTTGAGTAGTTGTGTAATTGTGTAGTTGAGTAATTGTGTGTATAGTTGAGTACCTCAGTGAGTCTGTAAAGACTCGTAACAGCAGCATCAGTTCCTGATCCTGATTCCTGATGATTCTCCCCCCCCCCCTCTCTCCTCCTCTCTCCTCCTCTCTCCTCCTCTCTCCTCCTCTCTCCTCCTCTCTCCTCCTCTCTGCTCCTCTCTCCTCCTCTTTCCTCCTCTCTGCTCCTCTCTGCTCCTCTCTGCTCCTCTCTCCTCCTCTCTCCTCCTCTTTCCTCCTCTCTCCTCCTCTCTCCTCCTCTCTCCTCCTCT
>NW_019521746.1:0-708 GCF_002814215.2 Seriola lalandi dorsalis | reverse complement strand
GAATCGTTAGATTAATCGATGCATCGAAAAAATAATCGCTAGATTAATCGATTACAAAAATAATCGTTTTGCCCAGCCCTAGTCTGAAGGTTCATCCTCTGGAGAGAGTCACAGATCTACACCGTGACGCCGGCAGCTGTTGTCCTGTACACACTGTGCGTACATGAGATCCACCCACTGACAGTCTGAGTCTGGATTCAAGAGGAGAGCAGGAGATAAAGGAGGAGTCTGGAGCTTTGATGCCCAGTGTTGACACTGCAGATGTGCAGCACTGATGAACATCTGTCATGATATTTTTGATGCGGAGGCCGTTGTGTAAGAGTTAGATGTAACGTTCAGACGCAGAATGAACGGGGAGTCTGTAGATCTGGACTCTGTTGATCTGGACTCTGCAGATCTAGTCTCTGTAGATCTGGACTCTGCAGATCTGGACTCTGCAGATCTAGTCTCTATAGATCTGGACTCTGTCGATCTGGACTCTGCAGATCTAGTCTCTGTAGATCTGGACTCTGCAGATCTAGTCCAAGCAGATCTGGACTCTGTAGATCTAGTCTGTAGATCTGGATTCTGTAGATTTAGTCTCAGCAGATCTGGACTCTGCAGATCTGGACTCTGCAGATCTGGTCTCTGTAGATCTGGACACTGCAGATCTAGTCTCAGCAGATCTAGTCTCAGCAGATCTGGACTCTGTAGATCTGGACTCTGTAG
>NW_019521745.1:0-1034 GCF_002814215.2 Seriola lalandi dorsalis | reverse complement strand
TTATGACTTTTTATGCCTCACTATACTATGATGTTTTTATGAATTTTTATGCCTTACTATACTATGACGTTTTTATCAATTTTTATGCCTTACTATACTATGACGTTTTTATGACATTTTATGCCTTACTATACAATGATGTTTTTAACACTTTTTATGCCTTACTATACTATGATGCTTTTATCACTTTTTATGCCTTACTATTCTTTGATGTTTTTATCACTTTTTATGCCTTACTGTACTATGTCATTTTCATGCCTTATTATACTATGATGTTTTTACCACTTTTTATGCCCTACTCTACTATGACGTTTTTATCACTTTTTATGCCTTAGTATACCATGACGTTTTATGCCTTAATATACTATGACGTTTTTATCACTTTTTATGCCTTACTATACTATGACGTTTTATGCCTTAATATGCTATGATGTTTTTATCACTTTTCATGCATTACTATACTATTTCATTTTCATGCCTTACTATACTATGATGTTTTATGCCTTACTATACTATGACGTTTTATGCCTTAATATACTATGATGTTTTTATCACTTTTTATGCCTTACTCTACTATGACGTTTTTATCAATTTTTATGCCTTACTATACTATGACGTTTTTAACACTTTTTATGCCTTACTATACTATGATGCTTTTATCACTTTTTATGCCTTACTATTCTTTGATGTTTTTATCACTTTTTATGCCTTACTAGACTATGATGTTTTTATCACTTTTTATGCCTTACTATACAATGATGTTTTTAACACTTTTTATGCCTTACTATACTATGATGCTTTTATCACTTTTTATGCCTTACTATTCTTTGATGCTTTTATCACTTTTTATGCCTTACTATTCTTTGATGTTTTTATCACTTTTTATGCCTTACTAGACTATGATGTTTTTATCACTTTTTATGCCCTACTCTACTATGACGTTTTTATCACTTTTTATGCCTTACTATTCTTTGATTTTCATTCCTTACTATACTATGACATTTTTATGACTTTTCATGCCTTACAATACTATG
>NW_019521744.1:0-782 GCF_002814215.2 Seriola lalandi dorsalis | reverse complement strand
GATCCAGAAGCTTCAGGTGTCTGACTCTGCTGTGTACTACTGTGCTCTGAGGCCCACAGTGACAGGAAACACCAAAACTCTGTACAAAAACCTTTGGAGCAAAGACAACACAATACTCCACAACATCCACTAGAGGGAGTCACACACTGTTACACTTCAGTGGTTTCTTATGATCCAGTCTAGATTCAGTTGACAACAGTAAACTGAGCAACAAAAGCCACAATGATGGAGAGAGTTTGCTGCATCATTTAAATCTTTCACTGAAAATCATCAGATCTGGATTCAGGAGAAGAAAATCAGCTGATCAGAGAGTTGATCACAGTCGTGATAATAAACACAAAGTCTGAACGTATAATCTACAATGTTTTAGCCTGAATGGTGATAATTGCATCTTCACCTCTTCTACTTCTTCTCTGAACATGTTTCACATTCACAGTCAGACTTTCTCTACAGTTTGCAGCAGTGGAGCTTTTGGAGTTTTCAGAAAGTTGTTTCTCTCCAGATTGATTCAGGTGAATTTTCTGCAGGTTCCTCCTTCAGTCTGACCTTCCTGGATGATGATGATGATGATGATGATGATGATGATGAATGCAGCATCACTGTCATTTCTAAAGCTTCCATCAGTCTGAATGGAAACAGAGCACAGCAAGAGGAGGAGCTACACAACTCAATATGAAAGGCTTCATTTCAGAGCTGAGAGCTGCTGAGTTCTCTCTATTGTTCATTCAGTACAAGTGAAAATAATGCTGCTGCTTTTAGTTTGGATCATGATCGTCTCCTTT
>NW_019521743.1:18403-24146 GCF_002814215.2 Seriola lalandi dorsalis | reverse complement strand
TATAGAAACAAATCTTATAAAGGTGGATGATTCTGTGACTGAGGACCATGTAAATGTGATTAATCAGACTTATTACTCTGCACCAGTTCGAGCAGCCGTCTCAAACTTCAGGACAGAGACAGACACAAAGACTCGACGCTTTCGACTGGCGGCTTCACATTCTGACATTAGACCCTGGTTTATCTGGAGGCCTCAGTGTCTGACAGACATCATGACCATCCACCACATCCTTCCTCATTCTGCAGCTTCACCGTTTTTAAATGAAGACTTGCACTTTGACAAGCTGCTGTGTGCTATTAATATGGCATGTGCTGAGGTCGTAATCACAGCTTGTATTAATACCTGAGTTCTCCTTGGTAACCAGAGCCATTTTTTCTTATCTTCAAATGTAGGAAAATAAAGCTTAATTACAGCTTTTATTGGGGCTTCATTTTGCAGCTATGAACTGGGTCTGTCTGTTTTAGGTCTGTGCAGAACTCTTCTTAGTGCACAGGTTCATTTAGACAATAAATCCTGCTTTATTGTCATTTTTGAGTTAAGCTTTTTATTCAGGACTCCTTACAGTTCCATGAATGCATGCACTGTATTTTGAGTATGGGGGCTCTGCAGTCAGGGGGGGGCATGATAACATTACCATACTTCAGGCAACTGCCACAATCTGAATGATGAGAATAAAGTCATAATATTACAAGAAAAAATTCATAATATGAGAATAAAGCTGTAATTTAGCAAGAAAAGTCATAATATTATAAGAATAAAATTGTGATTTTGAGAATAAAATCATAATATTATGAGAATAAAGTTGTAATTTTATCAACTCACAAAATAAGATCTCCCATCTTAGAGTTCACTGATTTAAAATGAATTTTATTCTCATCATATTCAGCCCCTAAAGAGCAGATATTATATATCTACGTCACTCAGGCTTCCTCTGCTCCTCTTCCTCCCTCAGGTAAACTGACGGCCTACGACACCGATGGAGACGGAGACTTCGATGTGGAGGATGCTAAAGTTCTGCTCGGCAAGTCCACTTTAAATCTTTCCTGTTTCCTGTTTCCTCTCTGAAACGGCTCAAAGACGAAGTGGTTTACAGTTGTGTCCCAGTGCCTCAGTTTTAAAGTGGGCGGTAACTTTGCTAAAGCAGCGAGCGAGCTCAGGTAGATCTGCATGTTCTGTCACCTGTATGGAAACACGATTGGCTGTGTGACTACGAACTCTGAGGAGACGCTCATAGCAACAGCTTTACTCTATTTTAGTGTCAGATACAAGAGTGACATTTAATATATAAGGTGTGTCGTGGTCTTGTTTCAGGCTGCGAACGTGTGACTTCACCCTCTCACATTAACTGAAAGTGCAAATTAACACTGTGTTGATACAACAGAAAATGTTCCTTGTCTCGCCTGTGCGTCATCTATAATCCACTGCACATGTTCACACTTACAGGCCGCCTCGACTTTCCTCGGCAAACTTTTCAAGAAATTGTGGAGAAAACATTTGTTGACATTTGCGATAAACGAATGGTACGGAGGAGTAACGCTCAGACTGAGCTTCAGGAAGACTTGCTTATTGAATCTTTAATTGAAGTAGGTTTATAACTGCCACAGCGTCAACAGCTCTGTCCATCTCCGATCTCTGGCAACTGATTTCTCTGCTGCATCTAACGCAGAAAACTGACTTTACCTTTACCGCTTCAGTTCATGTCTTTTATTTTCACTCTTTACTTTTATTTTGGTAAATAACAAGAAAAACGTGTAAATCAGGAAATCGTATTTCCATATTAACAAGCTCCCAATTTCCCATCCAACCCCAACACAGCAGAAGGAAGTCCATCGAAATACAAACTTGTTTTCTTGTTCTACTTTCTTGTGATTAAGAATTAAAAGAACAATATCATCAATTAAAAACAACGTCTACATCCAATTTACATTCTATAATTAGTTCATATTGTTCTTCATTAGCTCAGCACTAGATTCATGTCAATAACCTTTAGCTGCATTTTTATTGGACAAATAATCAACCAATCACGTGTCAGGACACACCGGACCGGCATTTCCTGTAAATGACAATCTGAGCATGTAAACACCAGCTGATGAGATCTGGGTAAAATCCATTAAAAGCTGCACTGCCACATCAGAGTATCTACAAGTCAGAGATGTTGGAGGATAAAAGATGGCCGCCGCTGTTCTTTATACTTTTGTCGAGGCCTGACGAGACGGACAGGAAGTGAGGGCTTATTTAATGTCAATGGTTCATCTGCGACTTTAACTCACTATCTTTCTCTTTGTCTTGTATCATCATTCTTTATTTTCTGTTACGGCCGTTCTCCATTCCTTCATACCATCCTTCGCCCCTTCCTTCCTTCCTTCCTTCCTTCCTTCCTTCCTTCCTTGATGTCTTCTTCTCCTCATACTTACCCCTCGTTTCTTTTTCTTTCACCTCTTCTCCTTTTTATAATTTACTCCTTCCAACCCTCCTTCCTTTGTGCCTCACCCCTTCTGTTCTTCCCTTACTCCCCCTTTCATTTCCTCCTCCTCTCCCATCCTGTCTATTTTTCTCCTTCCCTCCTTCTCTCTCTTCCTCTCTCTCTCGTCAGGCTTGACCAAAGATGGCGGTGGTAGTGCGAATGCCGAGTCGCTTGAGGAGGTTCTTGATATTTTAGCTGAGGAGGGCTCTGATTGGATCTATGGCTTCTTCACCTTCCTCTATGACGTAGTGTCCTCACCCGTAGAGCGGGGTGAGGAGGAGGAGGAGGAGGAGGGGAAGGAGGCGGCGGCAGCTGAGAGGCAGGAGGAGGGCGGGGCGACCTCCTCTGACGATGAGGTCAAAGGGGTCATACTGGACCTCCAGAACCAATAGGAGGACAGGAGGCAGAGCCACAGCCAGTAGAGAGGCTCCCTGGTCCCACCACCGACCAATGAGGACCAGGCTGGGACGTACAGTAGCCCGGTCCAGCTGGAGGAGGATGGCCGTCTGTATGTTGGGGTGCGGAGGACCTGATGGTTTCCAGTGCAGGATCAAACTGGGCGGACTGGCCGTACAGTCCTTTAACCCTCAAATCACAAAACTCATCCCGTACCCTCTGAAAGCGATTGACTATTGATGTTATTGGATTGATTAGCAAAGTGATATATTAATGTAAGTGATATCCGTGTAGACGATTTCCAAACGTGACCAAAAATTATTTTAATGACATTTTAATTCATGAACCCTGAGATGTCGTACAGGACGTCACAAACCTGATGTCACATCCAAACTACTGATTTCATTTGGATTTCCAGCTGCCGTCGATTTCAGGTTATTTCTATGAACAATCAGCCTTCATCAACCTGAGGCTGAGATATTACACTTTCCATCTCAGTGAACTTCAAGTTGCCTTAGTTTTATTGTTTATTTAAAACTAGAGGTGCACAATTAATCGAAATATAATCAATCGCAGAAGCTGCATGAAGGTAAAATGTGTCACATAGTTGAGCATCGTTAGCATCGTTAGCATTGTGGTGCTACAGAGACGCCCCGACCTACAAATCATATCCTCCAGACGTAAAGGAACAAAAATCACATCATCATCAGTTTAATATTTTTTTTTCTGAAAATAAAATGTAAAAATGATCATTCCAGCTGAAAACGCAACGTCGCTAAGATTGTTTTGCATATCGTGCAGCGCTATTTAAAATCTAATTTACATTGTTGTATTATTATTGTACACTTGTGAGCAGGGAGTTTTAAACCACAGATTGTGAGTTATGTGATGCGCTGAAATCAGACGTGTTAAAGGACAAAACTTTTACTTATTTCCCCACAAATAGTTTGATTTGTGGGATGAAGAGAAACACGTTGCTGCAGCTCTGTCGGGCTCGGCTCGGCTCGGCTCGGCTCGGCTCGGCTCTGCAGTCTGGATCTGGATCTTTGTCTTGAGACTGAGTCTTAACCATCGACCTTCAAACTAATGCCGGCAGATCTCGACTCTCAGCAGCGACTCTGTAGAGATCTGTATGTTTCATTCAACCAGTCCTTTCTAAAGTTGTATTAGTTGTGTTTGATGATGACGTCACTGCTCTGCTTTTTATATTCTCTTACATTATTAAGACTCACTGCATATTAACAATACTTGACTGTAAACCACTAATATTCACATTGATACATTATCAGCTGCTTGGGTTTGATATTGGCAGATTGATCCGTCATCGTTTACCTTTTTGATTTATGTGTTTTAAGCTACAAGTTCACAGTAATGCTTTAAAAGTAAATATTAAAATGAATCCTGGTTCACTCTGTGCAGACAACACAGTGTAACTGCAGTTTCCACTTGGTTTTAATGGGAAAAAAAAGAATTGCAGCTCAGTTTACAGACGCATTAATTTAGTTTCTCTTAGCGCTTAGCTGTTAGCTTTGTCACTAGTTTACATCCGTAATGAAGAATAAATGTGAACAGTTAACTGTGCTAGAGACAAGTTAAACTGTTTAACCACACGTTGTGTCATGGAAAACTCATCCTGCTACAGTACAACATCAGTAATCAACACAACATCAAAACTTGGATTGGATTACATTTTCTAATTATTCTAAAGCTTTCACAGTAAAATGTCAGATGGCTTGAGAGAGATTTCCTGAGCCGATCCTAAGACCTGGTATCAGCTCATCTTCATCTAATCTCATGCTAATAATCTTTAGCTAAACAAGAAGAAGACATTTAGCCAGTAGTGAGCGTAGCTTCGAGTGAACTGAGTAACATTCATATCATATCAATGATTTAAGATTATAGACTGATCAAGAAGCTCATCAAGTAATAACATGTGACGTAGATCTAATCACTGGGTTGTTATTAAGAAAAATCCCATGATCAGTACTTCCCTGCTCTTGACACGTGCAGCTGGTGGTTTTCATTTCCTGTCTCTGCTGTTTGTTGGTTCAGATGAGAAGAAGTTAAAGGGTCCTGTTCCCAGGAGAGACAGACTGAGGAAAGGTACAGTACCGTGAGCGTCTGTGTGTTTGTACCTGTTTCCTCGCTCGCACTCAGCTGACAGCTCTGTCTCTAACACTTGTAGAGGACAAGAAAGAGGTGAAGAAGAAAGGTAAAAGTAAAGGTATTGTCTCCGGTTCTTGTGTTCCTGCATGACTCTGTCTCAGTCACTAAATGAGGCGTCGACGCTAATTTTTAGGGCTGATTTTAAACTTTGCTGGCGAGTGTTTTGCAGTTTGCCTGGTGTGATGGTTTGACCTTTGCTATTATGGTGTTGACTTTACCTTCAGTACCAAACACTATGTGTGTGTGTGTGTGTGTGTGTGTCGTCCTAGAAGAGAAGAAGTTAGAGGACGCCACTCAAGAGGTTAAACCCCCCAAAGGTAGAGATCTGACCGCTCCGTGTGAGTGAGCTCGTACACTAATCCCTTGTTCTTGTTGACTCGTTTGTTGACGGCGGTCTGTCTGCAGCGGGAGATATGCAGCTCACGGTCTGAACAAACGTTCTTATATTCGATATCCAGCTCAACGTCTTTGTTACCGAGCTGTTTGTTAAACGCTCTGAGCTGACGGGCTGTTTGTTCCTCTCTGTGTCAGACATGACAGAAGGAGAAACGGCCGCCAGAGAGAACGCAACCCGAGGTACTAAGACCTGCCGTCTGCATGTTTTCTTTGGTCTGACTGATACGTTCAAGTAGATTTTGGTTTAACAGCTGGAAGTCCACTGATCTTGCTCGTGCATTTTCACGACAGTGCGACCTCTGTGACCTCTGTGACCTCTGT
>NW_019521743.1:13901-18137 GCF_002814215.2 Seriola lalandi dorsalis | reverse complement strand
TCAACAGTTTCTCTTTTCCTGAAAATGAAGTTTATCACAATATATATTGATATTGCACCATCAGCAGTACAATAAACATTACCATATGTAGATTAATAGGCTGAAATATTGATTAATTGACTCATTATTTAAGCAGTGTTCATTCAGCGTTCAGCTTCTCAAAAATGAGGATTTGCTGCTTTTTTGCTGCATTTCACAACATTGTGTATTGAATCTTGTTCACTTTGGACATTTGTCATTGTGACACTTTAAGTGATTAATTGTTTAAGCTTTCAATCAAATAAAGATTTGATGGAATATATTATAATGTGGTTTATGACTTTTTACCACCTTCAGATCTCGTCACGAGTCAAAGTTACATTGAGTTTTAGACACTGATACACGAAGATGATAACACTCAGCTTTTCATGACACCATTAATTAACTAACTAATTCTGATATTTGGTTCACTGTAGAAATGATTGATGAAGTGATTGGATGCATTTTTAACACTTCCTCGGTTGCTGTGTGTCAATACTTGACGAGTCGGCATGTTTTCACTCAAGTTTGTGGACGATCATTTACTGTTAAAATCCCACTTTTAACCTCAAACTTCAGACGCTCCCGTCCGCGGCGCCAGTCTGCGCTCGGCTCTGAAAGAAGAGCTGAGGATGATCCACGAGAAGATGGAGGCCAAGAGGATCGCTCGCATCGCTCTGGCCGAGATCAGGGCCTTCCTCGCCGAAGAGGAGGAGGAGAAGGAGGCGGCCTGGGCGTCGAAGATGAAGACGCTGGAGGTTGCACAGGAGCAACTGAGAGAGGAGAGGGAGAGGGAGGCAGAGAGAGTGGAGAAGGAGAAAGAGGAAAAGGAAAAGCTGGAGAAGGAGAAAATGGAAAAGGAGAAGGCGGAGAAGGAAAAGATAGAAAGAGAAAGGATGGAGAAGGAGAGGATTGAAAGGGAGAAGGCCGATAAGGAAAGGATGGAGAAGGAGAAAGCGGAGAAGGAGAGAATGGAAAAGGAGAAGGCTGAT
Source organism: Seriola lalandi dorsalis (assembly GCF_002814215.2). NCBI lineage: Eukaryota > Metazoa > Chordata > Actinopteri > Carangiformes > Carangidae > Seriola > Seriola lalandi. The sequence goes on along the minus strand of NW_019521743.1, from coordinate 17,127 downwards.
AAGGAAAAGATAGAAAGAGAAAGGATGCAGAAGGAGAGGATGGAGAGAGAAGCCAAAGAGAAAGCTGAAAAGCAGAGGCTGGAGCAGGCGGCCAGAGAAGAGAGGGAACGACTGGAGCGAGAGAAGATTGAGAAGGAAAGGATGGAGCGAGAGAGGGCGGCCAAGGAAAAGGAGGAGAAGGAACGACTGGAGAAAGAAAGACTGGAGAGGGCTGAAAAGGAGAAGATAGAGAGGGAACGCATCGCCAAAGAGAGAGAGAGAATAGCTAAGGAGAAGGAGAGGATGGAGAGAGAGAAGGCGGAGAAAGAACGACAAGAGAAGGAGAGACTAGAGAAAGAAAGGATCGCCAAAGAGAAAGCAGAGAAAGAAAGACTGGAGAGGGAACGCATCGCCAGAGAAAGAGAGAGAATTGCCAGAGAGAAGGAGCGACAAGAGAAAGAAAGAGCAGAGAAAGAAAGACTGGAGAGGGAACGCATCACCAGAGAAAGAGAGAGACTTGAGAAAGAAAGGATTGCTAGAGAGAAAGCGGAGAGAGAGAGGCTGGAGAGGGAGCGTATCGCAAAGGAAAGAGAGAGAATTGCAAGGGAGAAGGCTGAAAAGGAGAGGCAAGAGAAAGAACGACTCGCCAAGGAAAGAGCCGAAAAAGAAAGACTGGAACGAGAACGCATTGCTAAGGAAAGAGAGAGGATCGCCAGGGAAAGAGAAAGGGCAGAAAAGGAAAGACTGGAAAAAGAAAGAATCGCCAAAGAGAGGGAGAGGATGGAGAGAGAAAAGGCGGCAAAAGAGAGAGAAAGACTGGAGAGGGAAAGAGCAGAAAAAGAGAGGGAGCGAATGGCGAAGGAAAGAGAGAGAGTCGCCCGGGAGAAGGAGCTGATGGAGAGGCAGAGGCTCGCCAGAGAAAAAGCTCTGCGGGAGAAGATGGAGGCGGAGAGGCTGGCGAAGGAGAGAGTGGACAGAGAACGAAACGCCGCGAAGGTTGACGTGAACAGACGGGAAACTCTGGAGAGGAAACCAAACGCCTCGCAGCCGAAAGCTCCGGCAGCCGAGGGGAAAACTGAGCGAGTGAGTGTGGCAGCGGTCAGGAAAGAGAAGACGGCTGTGGGCGGGAAATGATGCTGCGGACGCAAAGTTAGTCTCATAAACGGTGCTAGAACTTGAATTTACTGAGGGTTAAAGGAAACGTGCAACAGGAGACTTAAAATAAAGTAAATAAATATCTAAACTGTGAGCTTCAGTTACTGCAGAGCAGAGGGATCCTGACGACACACAAGGGAACAGACCAAAGAGGATTTAAACAGTAGTTTGCTGCAGGTAAAAACAGAAATGCCCAGGTGTTTGTTTCCTGGAAGCGTCTTGCTTCAGTTTGCATGTTGGCGTGATGTGACTGCAGAGTTAGTTTAGTCTTCCACAGCTTTGAGTCAGACAGCGTAGCTGCTCTTCTGCGTAGGAATACGGCAGTGCAACGGTTGATAAAATGTAGTTCCAAAGGGAAGAGCTGTTTATCAGTGAGAGGAAGTGGTGATAATATTCAAAATAAAGCGTACACTTCCTCTGATATGAGCCTTTTTTTCTGTGGGCACGTTTTAAAGTTTCTAAAAATATAACGTTTTTCTTGCTACAGTGAACCTCACGTCAGATATCCAGAACTATCACTTTAAACTTGAACATCTGTCTGTGCAGTAAAGACAGGATGAGTCCACAGTCACACTCCAGATGTCCTGCGGGTTTTTATTTCTCATGTTTATCATGTCTGTTTGTCAGATCTGGTCATCAGCATCTTGTAAGGAACAGATCTGGGTTAAAGGAAAAGTTGAGTTCAAGGGGAATGGGAGCTTTTAAAACACTCACAATAACTGACGTGTCCAGCTGTCGGACTTCAGTTTACTTGATAGCAGCGGTTTCATTCAGTCCGAAGTAGCTTCCACTAATTAGCTTTTCCTTCTAAATGTGAGAAAAGATTTGATAAATAAATGTTGATTTTCAAGATGGAGATGTGTTTGTCTTCCTTCTCAGTGTAATGGAAATGTGGCGGTGTTGTTATGTGTGGCGAGATTGTCAGACATGCAAACTGGCCGTTACTAAGGCAACTATAAGAGCACAGTGTAATAACTGAAACCCCCCCCCCTTCCTCTGCTCAGTCCTATCTCTCTCCACCACAGCTTCCTGCTCCGTTCGCTGTAACGCTCAGCACTCCGGCTTTATTTCCTCCCACAGGAAAATTATCAGGTGCTTGAACTGCTGACCTCCTTGCTGCCGGAGGGGGGCGGGGTCAAAGGTTTCTTTTGTGACCTCAAGTGAGAGAAGTAAACGTTTGGTTGGCGGATGGACAAAGAGGCACTGTGACATTTAACTGTAAACCAACATCAGTGGTTGCAGAATCTTTGCATACTGAAATTTCTTCTTCTATCATTGTCTTTTGTCGCGTTGAGTTTTCTTTAAACTGAAGTTTCGGTTCTGTTGAGTTTCAGTTTAGAAAAATGATTCTTCTTCAGCTTCTTCATAATCCTCACACTGAGTCCGACAGATTTAAATCATCGAACTTCAATACTTAACTGAGGACTGACCAGAACGTGTCACATCATAACGATTGATCGCTTGTTGTCTGTCTTTGACATTAAACAAAAACCCCTTTAATATTTACTTTAGGGCTGAAAATGATGAGTTCATTAACTCATTAGACGATTAATCCTTTCAGTATTTTTCCATCTAAATATAGAATATTCTCCGGCTGTGGTTTCTTCAGTCCAGGATCTGTTGATCTTTGTTTCTTATCATCATAAACTGAATAAAACAAAACACTTTGAAATTTGAATTGTGATTTTCTGATGTTTTTAAAAAACCAAATGATAAAACAGTCAAATAAAAGAACAGTCAACAGTGAAAAGAAGCTTCAGTTTGAGCTTCACCAACTTAAGACGGTGTCAGCTCGTGTGATGGTCTTTTTCTTTTTACTATTTTCTGATGTTTTATAAACTAAACATCTGATTCAATAAATATGAGATTAACTGAGAGTGAAAATAAGAAAGTTATTAAACCAAAATTCCGGTTTGTTTTTGGCAGATTTGATGCCTGAAAATCTTCCTCAGCTTTCCTCAGCAGTCCTTTGACACAGGGTGTTTGAACTTTGACCTTTTTAACCATAACAGGGCTGAAAGAGGCAGAAAAACCAGCTGTGGTAGATTCACCTGAGGAGAAAACAGGTGAGCACACACACACACACACACAC
>NW_019521743.1:11525-13601 GCF_002814215.2 Seriola lalandi dorsalis | reverse complement strand
GGGAGGACTGAGGAATCTCTCAGTATTTTACTGTTTCTGATGTTTTACAGAGAAAAAGAAAGTTAAAGAAAAGATTCTGTGATTAAATGATCATTAAAATAATCATTTTGTTCCAGCCCTTAATGACTACTCTTCCTCTTAAACCTCAGCTGTAATTTCACACAAGTCGAAATCATGAACAACTCGAGGTGTCGTTTGAGATGCATCATTTACATCAGCAGCAGTTTGTGGTTTAAAAAACAAAAAAGTCCAAATGATCTCGTTTATTTGCTTCTCTTCGTCCTGTAACGTCCACGTCTTAAAAGCTGAAGGACGCAGCGAGCCAGTGGCTGAAACGGCCAATCAACGAGCCGCGGCGCCGACAGAGACAACGCCACCTGAAGCCCCGACTGAAGACGCTGAGTCAGGTGTGTGTGCTGCCAACTTCAGTTTATTTTTACTGGAAAGAAACGTACGAAGATATAAACTTGTACAGCTCCGGTTCGCTCCCAGCAGCACCGAACCTCGTAAAGGAATTTATATCCTGAGTTAATGTGATTTCAGTTGGTGATGTTCAATCAGCTTCATGGAGAAAGCTGATTGTCTTAATTTAGATCTATTTTACAACAAAGAGTCAAAGAACAGTGTGAATCACTCATTTTGTGTTTGCCTTATTCAAATGTCAGACAGAACCTCGTAATTCTACCGCCATGAAAATAATTCTTCAGGTAAAGCAGCTTTTAAGTGGATAGAAAACATTTCTATTTGTCCTGTTGTTTCTCTTCATGTAGAACCAGAGAGCGACCCTCAACCTGCCCGAGATGATGAAGGTATGTAGATTATAACAGGATGAAGGGGTGAATGAGTGAATGTCTCAGTCTCTGCAGTCACAGATAGTCACAGGAGGCCCAGACAAAACACTACATTAATATTTGAAGCTTTTCCTGTGTGTTTGCTCCGAGCAGCTGAACCTCTGTACGTTTTCTACCTCAGACCACCTTCTGTCTATCGTCAGGTTTTTTAGCTGACACTTGTACTGATGCTAAACTTGTGGCCTGTGATGACTGAATGCACACGTTGCCTTTTGACTGCCCTCACTGTGTGATCAGCTGATTGCCCGACATGTTGACGTCATGGAGGTAACCTTGTGGCTTCTGTCTGTGTCTGATCCAGTCTCTGGATCTCAGGACGTGGAGTCTGAAATCCAAGGTTGGTGCTGCCTGTTCACTGTGGCTGAGAAGCTGCTGCATGTGTTCACCTGGTCGTTGTCTGGATGTTGCATTAACAAGCTGCTGCATGTGTTCACCTGGTCGTTGTCTGGATGTTGCATTAACAAGCTGCTGCATGTCGCCTGTGTTTCCACACCTCTCCATATCACACAATCACACTCGTTTCTTCTGAGTGGAGCTGTATGTTCTTCTGTGTGTTGATGTTCATTCGTTGTAATGTCGGGGGGGGGGGCAACAAAAACAAACACAAAACAAATCAGGAAAAGTGAAAACACAATCGTAGTTTCCCTAAAATGAATTAAGAATAAAATAATAATGTGATGATTTCCTTTGATTTGCATGATTTTCCTTTATTTATATTAGAGATAAAATATTAGCAATCATTAGAATTAACCCCAACTTAATATATTTCTATATTTTCTGTTTGTGAAATGTTGTTTTCTTTCAAAGTAAAATTCCGTTTTCTGACTGATGAGACTTTTTAAAGCTCCATCCAGTCTAAAGGTCCATGTGTAGTTTGATTAAAACCAGCCGTCAGGACTTCTGGAACTTTGTGATGTCACAACAAAGCAGTCACCAAGCCCCGCCCACCTGGACCCACCATCCAAACCTTGCAGGATTTGGTTTCTCTGAGTGTTTTTACCTGAAATCTGCTGTATTTTTATTGGCTCACTCAGAAAAACAGTCAGCCAATCAGCAGAGAGGCTCAGAGCCTCCTCTCTTCTGATTGGCTCACAGACCTGTTGTTACTAGAGCTCCAGAGAGAAGCCTGAGAGAGGAGATGTGAAACTACACTGAGATGGTTTTTTGGTTCTTAAAACCACAAATTTGTAAAAATCTGTTTCCTAATATTAAAGGAACAAACAGA
>NW_019521743.1:9824-11316 GCF_002814215.2 Seriola lalandi dorsalis | reverse complement strand
CTTGAATTTAAACGTAGCAGTGACTCTGACCGTCTCGCCCTCAGGTGATTGGTTTGGGTGTTTGGCTTGTTACAGCTTCACATCTGCTCTGTTTGTCTCCTGGTCACTCGAGGCTCTGAAACGTCACCTGATGTTTAGTGTGTGTGTGTGTGTGTGTGTGTGTGTGTGTGTGTGTGTGTCCATCATCAGCACCTTCCACCTGCTCCCACTCATCCTGTTCACCTGCTGCAGGACTGTTTGTGTGTCTGTTTTAACTCGTGTGTTTCGGTGTCTCCAGCTGCCGTCCCGCTCCCTCCTCCGGTGGAAGACGACTTCGTACCAGGTCCGTTAAACGCAGTCTCTTCTTTTCTTTTAACGCTCTGACAAAGAGTCACATTTGGATATTTAATCCTTGTTTTGTAACAGCTGCAGAATTCTTATTTCTCTAGTCTTGAATCTTCAATTCTCCTTCTATGTCTTTTCATGAAATAAATGAATAAGAATCAGTTTCAGTTTGTTTTAAGTGACTTTCAGATGTTTCTTTAATATCAAAACTTTATTTCCCTCCTGTGGTCTTTCAGAAAACATAATATTTCTGTGTGTTATTATAACGACTCTGATTCTCCGTTGCAGATGATCCTCGGGACAGTGCACATCCATACGGTCAGTAAAATCTTCCAGCTTTAATAAATGTTCGTAGTTCTCAGAATAATTTTCTTTCTCCTTGTTTCAGAGGAGGAAAGGAACACGATCGACACCACAGGAGGTGAGACTTGACGTTAACATGACGTGACCTTCATTAGCCGGAGCAGCAGATGGTGGTAGAGACCACGGCACCATCACTTCTTATCCTGAGAGACGTTATTGAAACAGATAACTGTGTTTGTTACAGACAGAAACAAACACAGACAGTTGATGATGTTTTCTGTGTTTCCTGCTGCAGTTTTGGTCGAGGAGCCGCCGGCGGAGGAGAGTGTCGGTGAGTCAGACACACTGAGGATGTGGAACTAGTTCAGTTTGTTATTTTGATTTAGTTTTATTTCTGGTTTCTGTCTGTTTCCAGTCCTTATGCTAAGCTAAGCTAACCAGCTAAGCTAACCAGCTGCTGACTGCTTTAATGCAGATTTAAAGAAGAAAGGAATCAAACAGAAAATACAGACATGAGTTACATCTCACAGGCTGAAAAATCAAAGCACTAAACGTGTTATAAAAATAGATAAAGCTGGTTTTACAACACTGTGACTGAAGGTGTTATCCAGCGTTATCACTGAGTGATTATCAGCTCTGATAATGAGCTGGTGTTTTAATGTGTTAATGACACCAACGAGGAGTCGTTAACCGTGGTATTGTTTTCTGTTCGTTCTGCAGTGGAGTCTGCACGGCATCTGACGAGCTCCAAACTCTCACAGGAAGCAGGTACAGGTTCTGTAACGTAGCTGGTATTCAGTCTGGAAGGTTTCCAGGACTGTATGATCCACGGACACGTCCTGGAAGTGCTCAGACTCTGCTCTGG
>NW_019521743.1:5820-6951 GCF_002814215.2 Seriola lalandi dorsalis | reverse complement strand
ACACACACACACACACACACACACACACACACACACACACACACACCTTCCTGACTTGTTGTTTGTTTGTAGAGAGTCTTCAGCATCAGTTTCAGGTGTAATCAGACCTTGAGTTCATGTTTTCTAAATACACAGCTGTATCTCTGTCCTGAACATATTCACCATGAAAACAGTCTTTAAGAGAAAAATAACTTTCCAAAAACATCTTCGCCTCAGTGATAAAAACTCATCATGCGATTCACTTCCTGTTTCTCTGCAGGAGGGTCTGGAGTCAGGTGAACCAGGGACGGACGACGGGCGTTTTTATTTCCACCTGGGAGACGCTCTGCAGAGGGTCGGAGACAACAGCGTGAGCAACACACACACACACACACACACACACACACACACACACACACACACACACACACCTGATTATTTTACTCATTAATCATTTAATTCTAAACACAGATGCAGAATACGCTTTTAAAATGTACAAGCTCTGATCAGGACCGTCCTGCAGTGTTACCTGTCAGCCACAAGGTGGAGCCAAAGGGTTAACCAGACAGGCTGAACCCAAACATCCAGATCCACAATCTATCAACAGCCTGCAGACGACTTCCTGCAGAGGCCACTGATGTTGGAAAGTTTTACGTTGAACAGACAGAACTTGGATTTGTAATAATCGTTGATTTTTGTTGAGTCTTCTGCTTCAAAAGCTGCTTGGCCCGTACGGGGATCGAACCCGCGACCTTGGCGTTATTAGCACCACGCTCTAACCAACTGAGCTAACCGGCCATGTGCAGAATGATCATCCATCCGATCAAAACTGTCCTGTTTGAATCCTGATAAATGCAGATATAAAAACCACTGACTTCCTCCGAGGTGTAGATCCACGCTCGGTCATTCCTCTGTGTGTAACTTTAAGAGATCAGTTCTGTACAGCGTTCCTCTGTGTCTCCGTCTCCAGGCGTATCACTGGTATGAGCTGGGTCACAAACGAGGACACTTTGCCTCGGTGTGGCAGAGATCTCTGTACAACGTGGACGGACTGAAGGCTCAGCCCTGGTGGACGCCTAAAGACACCGGATACACCGACCTGGTCAAGGTACGCTGTCAGACTGTGTGTGTGTTTACACGTGTACAAGGCAG
>NW_019521743.1:3418-5111 GCF_002814215.2 Seriola lalandi dorsalis | reverse complement strand
GTACACACACACACACACACACACACACACACACACACACACACACACACACACACACCTGGGCCCCTATACTGATGTGATCTGATTATAGGTCAGTTTATAAGAAGCATCTGGTTTTAATCTGCCTCTGTTTCCCTTTTTAATACATATATGTGTGTGTGTGTGCGTGTGTGTGCGTGTGCGTGTGTGTGTGCGTGTGTGTGTGTGTTCAGATTAAGTTCTCAGTCATGCAGCCAGGTACTCACGTGTGGCCTCACACTGGTCCCACTAACTGCAGACTGAGGATGCACCTCGGCCTCGTCATCCCCAAACAGGGCTGCAGGATCCGCTGCACCGACCAGATCAGGTACTGCACCTCCTCCTCCTCCTCCTCACCTTCATCCTCACCTCCTCCTCCTCCTCCCCTTCATCCTCACCTCCTCCTCACCATCATCCTCACCTCCTCCTCCTCCTCACCTTCATCCTCACCTCCTCCTCCTCACCTTCATCCTCACCTCTTCCTCCTCCTCCTCACCTTCACCTCTTCCTCCTCCTCCTCACCTTCATCCTCACCTCTTCCTCCTCCTCCTCACCTTCATCCTCACCTCCTCCTCCTCCTCCTCACCTTCATCCTCACCTCCTCCTCCTCACCTTCATCCTCACCTCCTCTTCACCTTCATCCTCACCTCCTCCTCCTCTTAACCTTCTCCTCTTCGTCTTTTTCTCTCTCCTCTTTTGTGTCCCGTGTTTTGACCTTTTTGTTTTTATTGTCTTTCTTGCTTCACCTCCACCTCCTCCTCCTCCTCCTCCTCCCCTTCGTCCTCACCTCCTCCTCTTCGTCTTTCACTCTCCTGACTCTCTCGCTCCGTCTGGCTCTGATTCCTTGAACCAAACTTCACTGTCAAATGCAAAGAAGTAAGAACTGAAGTGTTGATTCAAAAGCTGCTTGGCCCGTACGGGGATCGAACCCGCGACCTTGGCGTTATTAGCACCACGCTCTAACCAACTGAGCTAACCGGCCATGTGACACTGGCCCCTCCCCCCTCCCTGTCACAGATGGTAGAAGGTCGGTGCTTGAGGGAAAGATGGCCTCCTCTACAGAGTCGGGACTTTGGGACTTTTTAAATGTCTGTTCTTAATCTTAGATTCTGAATTCTTCTTCGAAATCTTAAAGTATGGAAAATGAATCATGTTTCTGCTGATTGGATTATTCTGTCGTGTAGTTCTAAAACAATCTGGACAAACATCAGAACAACTTCGCTCACAGATCTTCAGAGATGATTTCTTCTGCACAGCTCTGAGGCTTCAGTTTCATATTTGATGAGTTTCTTGCTTTGCTGCAAATCTCTCTGAACTGAAGGAGTTAGTCTCCGGTCAATGGCTGAAAAGGAACGTGGCCCGTACGGGGATCGAACCCGCGACCTTGGCGTTATTAGCACCACGCTCTAACCAACTGAGCTAACCGGCCATGTGAGAAGATGCTCACTTGTTGTAACCAGGCCGGTAGAAAACCATGTTACGTCCTGTCTACATGTGCGGTCGGTCAGCTGCTAATTCAGGTAAAAGGTAAAACAAGGTGACGGTCGATTGGTTCAGTGGAAACAAACACAGGCAGCAAAGTGAGATGTTTTCTTAGCGGTGACGTGTCCGGATCTCTGTTTGAAATATTAGAGAAAAATCAACCTGCACATTGAAGAACATCCTGCTCACCGCT
>NW_019521743.1:1780-2547 GCF_002814215.2 Seriola lalandi dorsalis | reverse complement strand
GAAGAAAAGTTGGAGGGAATCTTCCTCATCACAGTTAGAGAGAAGCTGTAACTTTAGCTCGACCACTATGCATCTTTTCAGTTTATCAGCTGGGTTTTCAGTTTCACCTTTTCATCACTTTTGCACAGTAACATAAAAGATGATTTATATTTATATAAAAAATACAGAAAAAATTGCAACCACAAAAACAAAAGTGTGTGTTTGTTTCTTCACTTCCACTTTGAGCCGAGCGGCTCCCGATCCTTCACTCTGGTCTTTCATCACGTGGCAGTGAAACCCGCGAGTAGAAACAGTAGAGGTTAAAGTTTGTGCAGTTAAACACGACTGCAGTTAAAGTTTCTTTACTTGGACGTGAAAAAGAAACCTGCAGCGAAATCCAACGGTTCTTTAAAATGATTGGCTGTGCAGCGGCTTGAGTTCATCTGATTTTAAACCTTTAAAAGTTCTACAGTTCAACCACAATATATTTTATTGAGTATCAGTTTAAGCTGCTGTGACTAACACCTGCTCATCTCACACTTCTTATTTCTCTGCTTTTGGACTTTTATTTGTTTGATTTCAGAAGCTTCATGTTAAAAGTCTAAACATGAACTGACTCGATCTGAAGGTGAGAGGAACTCATTAACTCATAATGTTCAGTCATGGGTTTTATTTGTTGCTCCAACAGGAAACTGAGCGACGTCTCATTTTAATCCAAAACACAGGAAACTCTCAATTTCACCATGACTTTCAAAATAAAATCCCCGCTGTTAAATGAAACGCAGCAC
>NW_019521742.1:1318-3192 GCF_002814215.2 Seriola lalandi dorsalis | reverse complement strand
CACAATCCTGTAGATTTATCTGCCGACGGTCTGATTCTTTGATTTGAAGAGTGTGACAGACGTAGAAATCAACATCTCGTTATCGTCACGGTAATTATCATCGAGGACGCTACAGGATGTAAATAAACCAGTGTTACCTTCCCACAGCAGCGAGCTTTGTCGATGATCTTCAGGGCGTACTCTTGTCCCGTCGACCTGTCAATCAGCAGCACAACAGAAGCTTGAACAGTCGTCCATCAATAATTAGGGCTTTAGTAAAAAAAATACAGTTCAAAACCAAAATTCTGAGGTTAAAGTGGTAAATTTATTAGAAAAAACACAAATTAATAGAAAAAAAGTGAAATATTCTCTGAGAGAAACGACCCCTGCAGGTTTTTATCCTTACCTCTCCACACACTCCTTCACCACGGCAAAGTTTCCATCTCCGATCACTTTGCCAACTTTGTACTTATCGTTGATGATGGAGGAAGAAACCGATCGATTGCCGTTCACTGCGAGAAGAAGAGAGAGATTATCATTCTTTAATCTGGATGTTCTCTCTTCGATTGACTCAACTTTGAACCCACAGTCTGTATTGAACCAAACAGCTCTGCAAGTGTCAGTTTGACGACTTTCGTAAAGCTGTCAGCCGTGAATATGATCTAGACACACACACACACACACACACACACACACACACACACCTTCAACAGTGGTGTCGTCTGACTGTTCGGCCTCTCCATTCACATCGGTGGAAGATGCACGATGAGGAGAGACCTGGAGAGAAACGTGAGGGACAAACACGGGGTGAATCAGAGGAAATAAACAGATGTGGATTGACGGAGAGACATAAATAAATTCTGAAAGCATAATCTATACCACAACTAAATCCAAAATATCTTTTAATTCACGGACTAAAACTGGACAACAGCTGAATTCAAACCATTGTCTCATGATGTTAAAGGGTTGTAAATATTAGAGTTAAAAACAAACAAAATCCTTGTTTCTCATCTGTAAATTACAAGGTTTATACAAATCTGTTCACCAGTCACTTTTGTTATTCTCTTTTATCCTTCGCATTGATAGTAACAGCAAAAAAACAAACAAATTGTGTTGGATTCAATATTGTTTTGTTTTTTTTTAGATCAATCAATCAATCTGACCTTGAGGCTGCGTCGAGTCCCGGGGCTGGTGGGGGAGGGGCTGGACCTGGCCGACTTCCCCGCTGACTGTGACCCTGAGCCCTCATTGGCTGCAGACAAGAGACAGGAGCCGTGTGATTGGTCAAAATAATCTTGTGTGTTCACAAATACACGCAAAACAAAATGAAGCTCAAATCGACAGCATTGCCTGGTGCCGACTTTGGGCCAAAACTGGCCCGAGATTGCTGTTAATTTAAAATGATTTTCCGCCTGAACTGGTCCAAACCCACAGTGTCTGAACCTTAGCTGAGTCTGGCAGCCATACACGGGCCTGTGCCGGAACACAGCCGAGTGTGCCGGCATTCAGCCGTAATTGTCCTGACTCAGCTGGGTATCCTTATAACAGCTTGAAAAGTAAAAGCCAAAGACCAAAATATGTTTAATCTGATTACATTTAGTGACAAGAAAAAGGTGAAAGGTCACAGCCCTGATGCCAAAAAACGCCCTTGAGCAAGGCATCACATATGATGCACTATTATGGAAAGATTTTTCTTATTGATTATGTTTTATCACTAATAAAAGGAGGTTTCCTGTTGGTTCTCACCTGGGGCAGGAGACTTAGTTCTGGCCGGGCCTTTGGGTGGAGTCTTAGAGGACGACAACCCGGAGCTGCTGGGAGTCTTGGGAGTTGTAGTTTTCTGAGGGGCAGCGGAGCGAGACACTTTGGCCCTGCATTCTGGAAAGAGCAAGAGA
>NW_019521742.1:879-943 GCF_002814215.2 Seriola lalandi dorsalis | reverse complement strand
GTGTGTGTGTGTGTGTGTCTCTCTCACCATTCAAAAAGGGCTGTGTTTTGCTGCTGTGTGTGAG
>NW_019521742.1:0-688 GCF_002814215.2 Seriola lalandi dorsalis | reverse complement strand
AGAGAGAGAGAGAGAGAGAGAGAGAGAGAGAGAGAGAGAGAGAGAGAGAGAGAGAGAGAGAGAGGAGTCAACAAAATGTGGCAGATGAACAGGTGAAGAAAAGATGGAGCGGAGGTGTGGAAGGACAGATTAAACAGAGAGAGAAAAACAATTCAGACCCGTTCACAGCACAAACCGACACAAGTCCTCAGTAAAAACCTGGTTCTAGAAATGATTGATGTAGAAACTACTCACACACTCACACGATGAATGAACCGCTGTCTTGTTTACTTTGCTTCTCACCTTGTTTGCTAAAGGAACAGTTTGATAAAAACTCTTGGGGGGAAAAAAGCGAATAAGCGTATTTCCGAAACTGTCGGGAGTCTTTCTTCAACGCAGAGAAAGTGAGACGGGAATTTTAATGCGGTACAGTTGCCGGGGAGAAACTGGCTTCGACACAAACACACAAACAAAGTGTGTTTCTTTGTGTGTTCACACAATAACTTCACACTTCCTTCCCTTTGTGTCTCCTTCTCTCTCCCTGTTCTCCTCCTCTCCTCCTCCTCCATCCCTCCTTCCTTTTGTCCTCGACTTTACCTCTCACTCCTCCTCTGTCCCATCACCATCCGGAATTGTACAGTGCGCGCGTGCATGTGTGCGTGCATGTGTGCATGCATGTGTGCGTGCATGTGTGCGTGCATGTGTGCGT
>NW_019521741.1:5040-8650 GCF_002814215.2 Seriola lalandi dorsalis | reverse complement strand
TCAGTTTGACAAAAAATTAAATGGCAAATAGTTCATGTAGCAGGGGTTGGGAGGGAGGGAGGGGAGGAGGGGAAATATCAGCAGCACAGAGGAGGAATTTGAAGAAGGAGTAGTTACAGGACTGAGCGCTTCCTGGACCGAGGCTGAGAGTGAGGGGAACTTAAGGTCACATCTTGCTTCTGGTTGCTCAGTTTTGGTGAATGACAATGTGCCTCAACAAGCGGCACAGTCCTATCCTGCACAGTCCGTGCACTTCAGGTTATTTCCTCACTCAATAATGGGCATGAGGCTGTTCACTGTCCTGTTCTCTGCTTTACCATTGATCCTGGGTGAGTTAGTCCTGAACTTCTGTTCACAGTGAATCTACGTCTGTTTGGATTCTGCTTCATTAACGATTATTATTCTGATATTTACACTGTTGAAACCTTTTTCGATTTTCTTTTTAAAACTCCGGTGAGTTTTGGTTCCTTTATTCATTTATACATTGTTACTCAGAGTGAATGTTCGCGCACCTGGTTTTCATGTGCTTAGGTTGATGTTATTGATTTCTCCTCCTATGGTGGAGAACTCCACCTGTCCAGGGTGTGTCCCGCCCTCGCCCAGTGTCAGCTGGGATTGGCTCCAGCCCAGCCTAATTGGGGGGAGGGGAGGTTCAGGTTCAGTGCGGGCAGATAGACTTATGAAGGAGGCGGGCTCTCTCAGTGCGCACCACCCTCTGATTGGTGGATCGGCGTCTCCTCACAGACTGAAACCAGGAAGCGCTCGGTCATTTCCAGTGATTTCAAGCTCCTCTATTTTCTGTTTGTTGGTGTTTTGCTTTTCATAAAACACATCAAGCTCTGTTTTCATGTAATGCTGTAATAACCTTCGCGATGAATACATTTATTTCTCTTACCTATACCACCATGTTTTAAATTTATTATGATTGTATTCAGAGTCAACATGTGGTATCATCCACACAGACAGTTTGGTTTTTGTTTGTCCTCATCTTCAGAGATCTGTCTGTGAATTGTGTCTCCATCACAACTCGGACATATTTTAATGGAGTTTCATTTGCAGTAACAGCATCTTGTGGGTCTGAATCGGTGAATGAACACGGGTTGTGAATTATGAGACTCTCCTCATCTGAAGTTAACAGAGGTCTCTCTCTCTGTTTCACCCACATGAAGTCTGCAGGACACAGTCGCCACCTACTGGCTGATAGTTGTCAAGTCAAAATGTTTCCCTGTAAATCCCCAAAACAAACGTGCTGTAAAATAGATGTTTTCACCTAAAACCAGCACACACTGTAGGATGACGACCAGGAAATGTATTCACTTTAGTAGTTTGATCACATTTATACTACACCGTGATCTGCAGCCTGGCAGAAGGAGTACTGAGAAGCAATACCTCAAATGGAAATATTCTCCATTACACATTAAAGTCCTCCATTCAAAAGAACAATGTACCTTTTATTTGAAACCTTTTATTTTTAATTGGTCTCCCATATGTATAAATAGATACGTTTACACACATCTGTTGACAGTGTCTGGACTCAAATCTCTGATATGTTGTAAAGTATTCAGTTAATTTAACAACAGAGGCTTTTTTCTTCATCCATTTTCATCTTTTATCTTTTTATAGCTTTGTCTTTCTTTCGTCGTTTACTATGAAGCACATTGTGATGTCTGAGCAAGAAACTACTATAAATAAACCAGTTCACATTCATAAACTTCTTTCTTGCGCGTGCGCTCTTACTAGTTGCAGTTGGGCGAGTTCGGTTGTGCTTGGTGAGCTGTCAAGTTTCCCTCAGTTGCCACAATAACAGGAAGTGGTGCCTTCATAATAAAAGCAGAGATATTATTTTCTGGTTTGTGTCGTAACATTTAGTCGTATTTAACAAACAAATCAATGGCATGATCGACCCATAATGTTTTATATGAATAGACCTGCAGTTAATCACTAATTAGTACTGTTAAAGAGCAGTGCGATTACATTTTATTTACTTCCTGAGAAGTGTATCTGCTTTTATTATGAATACTTCCTTCCCTCATATCCGTTGCAAAACGGAACTGTGTCTTGCCGTTGACCCAGAAGACTGTTTTCAACAAGTCACAAATATTTTCTCAAGTAGAAACTTTTAAAGACGCTTCCGCTAAGCAGCAGGCAGGTGTCACTTCATCCTCTTTATCTCTCTGAATTAGTTAGATAATGAACATACTGTTAATTTTCCTGTTCGCTGCTTTTCCTTTTACCCAGGGTAAGTTACTTCTTGATTTCTGTTCTCATCAAATCTACGTCTCTACTGTTTGAAGGCTGCTTCATCTACATGAACCATTGTTATTCTGATGTTTACTCTGTTTAAACTTTTTTTAAAAACTTTAAACTTGAGTTTTTTGCGAGTTCATTTTCAGTTTGCTAAAAGATAGACAACTGTCCTACATGAAGCAGTGAATTACAGAGTCTTTAAGGTGGTTGTTGAGGTTATTTGACATGGGGATGTGTGAATTACTTGCACCGTCGGTTTAGAAAAAGCACCAGGTGGGTCAGAAATTACATCCTTCAAAATAAGAGTTCCATTGTGCAAATCGAACTGAAATATCAAATTAAAACAGTAGCAAATATTTTTATTAGAATAAACAAACTTGTAAGTATTAAATGGCGTTTACATCTAGAGTAATACTTATAATTAATCACCATACCTTATTACTAAGCACTGTGTTAGCTGAACGGCAGATGAAGCGGTGAAAATATTAAAAATAAAGTCCATACACTGATATTAGCTTTTTTTCTGTGTCAGCGGATCTGACTCTACTGCATGTAATACACTGACTACAGATAAATACCTCACACAAACACACGCCAAACAACCCAAACTATCACTTTATCACTTTTGATATTGTTGAGATTTTACCAATGAGAATTTTAGCTCTTTAGTTTCAGTTACCTGAGAAAATAATCACCTGATTAATGGATAATAAAAGTAATTGTTAGTTTCAGCTCGTAGTTAAACCAACACCCATTTGAAAACTTAAAGATATATACAGTTTTATCTTTGTTGTGTTGGACTGCATCAGCTGTGCGTTTCAGGAGGACGATCCTTCAGCAGCACATTTTGAGATTTGTTGCATCCAGAAACTTCAGCTCTGTGTTTGAAGAGTTTAACTGTTAGAAATGGAGGTTTTCTTTTAGACGTGTTTAAACCGTCTCAATGTCGTTTGTCTCTGCAGCACAGCATCGTGTCATTTGTCCGACTGAGACGATCCAGGCAGAAGAAGATGATGATGTTACACTTAGGTTTGATCTGGATCCCCGGGTCAACTTGTCGGATTATACACTGGACGTTAGGAGAACCGACCTCGAGGAGGTCGTCCACGCCTATCGACATGGAAAGGACCTCACTGATCCACAGACAGAGCGATACAGACACAGAACAACTCTCATCCATGAAGACCTGAGCAGAGGAATCATCACACTGCAGATCTCCTCAGTTCAGCTGAAGGACAGTGGACCGTACCGATGTTTTGTCCCAGAGCTGAGAGCTGGTTGTACCACTGCCCTTAACGTTGGTAAGCATGAGGACTTTACTGCTGTACAGGACATTTTAGGATTTATTTCATTCAGTATTTAT
>NW_019521741.1:3587-4408 GCF_002814215.2 Seriola lalandi dorsalis | reverse complement strand
TTTAGTGATATTTATGCCATTGTGGATCAAAGTTTTGCACAGTTATGGTTTACTTCCGGTCGGTTTGTCTTGTGACATTTGTGACCTCCCTCCTGTTTGTTTGCATATTTTATCCTGTTACAGCAGCTGATCAATAGGAAATAAAGTTACCAGCTAAACCAGCAGGTGGCGACATTCCCTGATATGAGCTTGAATTAAATGTCTGAAGTAAAGTAAATAGTGAGTTATTTTATGAGAGATAGAAATATTACAACTGGATATTAAAGTTCGTCCATGTCTAGCACTGATATGTCAGTGGTGGAAGAAGGATTTAAATTGTCTATTTAAATAAAATACTGAAAAATAAAGTGTAAACTGTCCTTTTGTGTAGTAGTCAATGTGTTGGAGTCAATTTTAACTGCGTCATATACTGTTGGGCGCTTTAATCTATAATGATGCGTCTTATTTTATCAACTGGTGATTTGTTTTGTGTGAAATCTGAAAAATAGTAACAGTGAATGTAGTGACGTAAAGTAGAATATTTCCATATGAAATGTCGTTTAGTAGAAGTATAAAGTAAAAGTACTTCAAAGTTGTACTTTAATAAATGCACCTTATTAGTATTAATGTAGTTCCCGGGAAGATAATATTCCGCCAAAACAGTTCTCTATTAAAA
The DNA here is from genome assembly GCF_002814215.2 of Seriola lalandi dorsalis. Taxonomy (NCBI): domain Eukaryota; kingdom Metazoa; phylum Chordata; class Actinopteri; order Carangiformes; family Carangidae; genus Seriola; species Seriola lalandi. Next base: position 3,753 of record NW_019521741.1, on the reverse strand, counting down.
CTCCCGCCACAGGCCTGAGTGTGGGTTCGGCAACACATGACGTAACATCCGCCCAATGCGTCAGCGTCTCCAATGAGCATCGAGGCCGCCGTGGCATCGACCAATCAGAGAGCAGCGGCGGGAAATACAGCTGATCGACGAGGAGGCGACAGCTGCGATTTGGCGC
>NW_019521741.1:1824-1905 GCF_002814215.2 Seriola lalandi dorsalis | reverse complement strand
CTCCGCTCCCTTCACCAAGCAAGCCTGAACACCAGCACCTGACCAGCATCGGGCCGCTCTCCCCGAGACGTCCCGCTGTCC
>NW_019521741.1:0-750 GCF_002814215.2 Seriola lalandi dorsalis | reverse complement strand
CCTGATGTCACAGATCAGAGTTTCTTCATGTCTCCTGGAGGTTTAAAAACAATTCTGTATTTTGTCTCTGAAGGCGACGACAACGGTTGTAACCTCGGCGCCGCCCTGCTGGGTTCACCGCCGAAGCAGAGCAGGCCGACTCTGGCCTCGCCCCGAAAACTGGGCTTTGACGAGAACTCGCCGGTCACGGCTCGCCGCCAGCTGGTCCCGTCCTCGCCACGGCAGCCGCTGTCTCCTGCCGTCGCCTTGTCCCCGAGACGCCAGGAAACGCCCGCTGGAAGTCCTGCTCGCCAGAACTCTGAGAAGAAGCCGCCGGTTGTTCGACTGTTTGCAGAAAGTGAGTGTCTCTGTGAAGAGTTCACGTTTTCTACCTTTTCAGCTGCAACAATCCAAGTTAAGATACAACAAACGACTAGTGACAGACAGACGGGAGCTGCTGAGTGGTTGGACACACTCGTCTCTGTGTTTAATGGATCTCTGTTGAAGAGAGGATGGATTTGGGTTCAGTGACGTTTCTAACCTCGCCGTTTCTCCCCCAGAGTCGAGGTTCCAGAGCGTGAAGCAGGCGCTCCACACCGCCGTCCCCGAGCGCCTCCTGTCCAGGGAGGCCGAGCGGGCGTCCATCCGCTCTTTCCTGGAGGACAAGGTGCTGCGGCGCGTCCCCGGCAGCCTCTACATCTCCGGAGCTCCGGGCACCGGCAAGACGGCCTGTTTCAACTGCGTCCTGCAGGAGATGAAGGTACTTTAATC
>NW_019521740.1:8407-9459 GCF_002814215.2 Seriola lalandi dorsalis | reverse complement strand
GTGTGTGTGTGTGTGTGTGTGTGTGTGTGTGTGTGTGAGGTCATAACTCATCTCAGGAGTCCATGTTTCTCTCAGCAGCAGATTTCCTCTGACAGGTTGTTTTGTTCCTTTCACACAAGACGATCTGACAGGCTGCAGCAGAGAGAGGACACCTGGAGACAGAGAGAGAGAGGACACCTGGTGGCGCTAGAGGAAAGGTCAGAGGATTAGCAGCATCATCAGGGTTCTTCCTCTGAGGACCATGATCATGACAGACGTCCATCACAGCTGGATCTGAAGACGTGGTCGACTGTGTGACTGTGTGACTCTGTGACGGAGGCAGGTCGGACAGGTGAGCGGGTGGTGTGGGGGGAGTGTTAAATCGAAGGGTCTTTGTCTCTCTCTCTCTGAGCTTCGCGGCGCCGCCTCCCTCCGGCGTGTGAAAGCCCGTTTGTGCGTGAAAGGCTGACGATGGGTTGTCGTGTTGATCTGCCGGAATCCGCTGGTGTTAGTCGAAGAAAAGCAGAACTCGCCAATTATCTCTGATCTGTTGAGTCTCGCCTCGAGGGCGGTCGCACAGAAGAGGGAGCGGCGGCGAGGAGGGGAAGACTCCCGATCACACGTCAGATGAAATGAAGTCGAGACAAAGTGAATGTGTTTTTGCCTGAGTCGTAACAGATGATTAACAGTCACTGCGTCGCCTCTCCAGTGTCAGGTGTAAACACCTCAGTCAGAGTCTGCAGCCAATCAGCTGTCAGATATTAATCAGCTGCTAATCAGACAAAATACATATGAAGCTTCTCTGTGAGCGAGACGTTGTTCCAGTTACTAGTATCTGCTCGGGATGAGTTACGATCTAAATAGTACTACTGCTTTTACCAATACTCCTTATTGATCTGGTTCTTTAACGGTTCTCTGGTCGGTACTTTTAGTTATTTTATGATAGAAAGAAAACTAATAAAAACATTAACATTACTTTATTTAATCACATGTGCTGAATAAACAAACTTCAACATTGTTTTGAACGAGTCACTATTGATTGACTGATTTTGAGATGATGGAAAGACACACAT
>NW_019521740.1:6516-7799 GCF_002814215.2 Seriola lalandi dorsalis | reverse complement strand
CTGTCTGTTTAATATTCAGTCTCAAAATGAAGCATATTCAAACCGGCCTGGGACCACTCTCTAATGGGACGCCATATAAAAACCCGGGTTCCACGTTCTCTCTAAAGCTCGAGATGAACAGCCGTAACACGACAGGACGTTACAGTTGGTGGTTTTTGCTGTGAAGGATAATGAGGAGAAGACGTTCTGATTGGCTCCTTGAGGACGTGGTTTTGATTTCTACAGTTTTCATCAGCAAATTGGAAGTCTGTGAAGAAACACTGATGATTGAAATCATAGCAACCATTTGTTCCCTATTGCCAAATGAATCCGACCTCAGCAGCTTTAATTTATTTGACTTTTTATCTCCTGACTTTTTTTTTTTTTCCACAGAAGCTCCTGTTTTTTTCCTCCCTGCTCTGAATTCAGAAAAAGGAAACTGGGAGAATATTAATGAGGTTCTCCTCTGTCTCGCTGCACCGTTGAATCAGGTTTAAGCTGTTTGATAGTTGTTTACATTATGCAAATATCAGATGCAGACAAACAGCTTCAGACATGTCGAACACGAGCTCCCAAGCCGCTGATGAAACAAGCATCTGTTCGGTTTGTTCAAACTTGTGTCACTTCACTTCAGTCCGAGTCAAATATGAAGTGGAGGCTTCGTTATCTCCCGGTATCTGACTGAAGGCAGCTTATCTCTCAGACACACATGGTGCTGAAGGTTTGGAGCAGAACCCGAGGCCGAGCGTTGGGTTGTGCTTTTACATCACACCACGTTTGGTGAAGGTGAACTTTCATCGTCTCTGCCGTGGTGTGAACTCAGATCACGTCGCCATCGATCTCCCCAGACTCATCGAGATTCATAAATTAACAGTGATGTAAGCTGAAGGTAGATTGGACCTTGAGTAAATTCTCAGTTCTCAGTTGGACACAAACCTTGTCAATAAATCAGAGATGTAACTGGGGTCAGAGACATTTAAAGCTTTAAAACGCAGCAATGAAATTTTAAAATCAATCTGAAACCTCACGGGAGCCAATGAAGGGAGGCGAGCGGCGAGCGGCAGCACTGTCCCTGTGTGATACCTGAATAACGTGCGTTACAATAATCAAGCAGAGAATAAATAAAAGCATGTGAAACTGTTTGTAGATCAGTGGTTTTAGAAACGACCCTGAGCTGGTACAAAAACAAAACCGAACCACATGTTTGATTTTGTTATAGAAGCTCAGCTTGGCATCAGACATCACCTCTACACTCCCAGGAAGCTGAATTCATGCCAAGACTTTTTGAAATAAATGTAATAAGT
>NW_019521740.1:0-891 GCF_002814215.2 Seriola lalandi dorsalis | reverse complement strand
TCTCTCCAGCGTGTTCTGGGTCTACCCTGGGGTCTCCTACCAGTTGGATGTACCTGAAACACCTCCAGTGGAAGTTGCCCAGGAGGCGTCCTGACCAGATGCCCGAACCACCTCAACTGGCTCCTTACAACGCAAAGGAGCAGCAGCTCTACTCCGACCTCCTTCTAGATATCCAAGCTCCTCTCCCTATCTCTGAGGCTGAGCCCAGACACCCAGCAGAGGAAACTCATTTCAGCCGCTTATATCTGCGATCTCCTTCTCTTGGTCACTACACAGAGCTCATGATCCCAGGTTGAGGGTCGGAATGAAGATGAACTTGTAAATCGAGAGCTTTGCCTTCTGGTTCAGTTCCCTCTTAAGGGGGTAAAGGTTTCAGATAAACAGCTTTAACTACTTGGCTCTATGTCTCTCTCTCTCTCTCTCTCTCATCTCATGCCGCTCCACACTTTCCTTTTGTTGTCCTTTTGCAGTCTGAACTCCACCCACTCCGACATGAGTCCATGCACTCTTTCATCTTAATGCGCAGTGTCTGAAGCTTCCAAACAAAAACACACACACACTTTTTAACACCTTCACTTGGTTTTTTTCCACTTGCATTCTAAACGTGACTCTCCTTGGTGTCTGTTTTAGAGGAAGGAATGAGGGAGCGGACTCCTCCTGCTCGAGCGCAAAGAAAACATTGAGTTTTCATGTGTAAGAGCCCTGCAACCATTAGAATTTAAATTCTTTAAGCTGAATCTGTTGCCAGTTTATGCTGAATGTGTCACTTTCAGGTGGTGGGCACAGACGTCAGTGGTAATTTGATTTGTCATTTGCTTGAGGTTCCTGCTTTTTGTCTTTGCGCTTGCAGGAGATCCCAACGGTGGCTGTTGACTGCACCAACGTCATCAC
>NW_019521739.1:8796-9925 GCF_002814215.2 Seriola lalandi dorsalis | reverse complement strand
TGAATCACCTTTCTCTGGACAGGAAGTGGTGCCACTCTCACCTGGAACATGACCGTGAAGAAGACGACCACGATCGTCGTGGCGACAAAGTAATCTTTGGCTTTGACGTGCTTGCCATCCAGCAGCACCACCAAAGCGAACGCCACCGCTCCCCGCAGGCCGCCATACGACATCACCACCTGGTCGATCTTGTCCAGAGGAACCAGCCGGAAGCGGTTCAGGACCCAGGTCTGACCAATCACACCTGGAGAGCAGAGGTTACTAAAGGTCAGAGCAGGTAGAGAGGACGAGGTTTAATAACGGACAAAGACTGAGTGATCGAGTGATCGTCTGCATCTGGAGGAACCAGGAAGTGACTGACCGACGGCTCTGAAGACGAAGATGAAGATGAGGGTGCAGGACACCAGGCCAGTGTCCCAGGCCCACTTGGACTTGTCCACGGCTGAGATCCCGAGGAAGATGAAGATGATGGTCTCAGCGATGCTGGCCAGAGTCTTCATCGTGTACTTCACCGTGGTCCGAGACTTCTGGGAAATGTTGGCCTCCACGTATTTATTGGCTCCGATGCCACAGAAGGTCATCCTGAGGAGAGACCAGATTTTTTTATCATTTCTATGTTTTTCAGGCTCATTTCTTTAAGCTTTGTTTAATCTGTAAAAACTGGTTAAAAAATAAAAATGTCTGTCTGTTGTTGTAATCCTCATTTCAGCCACAGGAGGCGGACGTGCACCACCTCAGTCTAAACAGACCAAACGTCCGGTGATGTTAATGTCTCTGTTCACTTCTGTTGGTTCATCAAGCCTTTCAGCCAGGAACGACTGAGGACGTCAGGTGAGTCAGGTGAGTCAGGTGAGTCAGGTGAGTCAGGTGATGGAGAACCACAAACTCCCAACAAGGACTGAACTGTGAAAACCTTTATATTTTAAAAAAAAATACGTTTTTTCATTTAGAAATGAGCCTTGTCTTTCAGTCCATCTGTACAGAGCAGACTGGACAATCATTCACTGCATTATATTTAATTTATACAACCAAGTGATCTGATTGGTCGAGAGTCACTCCATGAGGCTGATATAAAGAACAACAGCACTGGGACCTTTAACTCCACGTATCCCTCCTCCTCACAGCTGTT
>NW_019521739.1:6456-7483 GCF_002814215.2 Seriola lalandi dorsalis | reverse complement strand
TGTACTGGTGGACTTACGACAGGATGGCAGACAGGGAGAAGAGCTCGGCGGTCAGGTACGCCAGGTAGACCAGCAGGAAGACGAAGAGCGGCTCGATGATTCGAACCTTCTTGGTGAAGCGAGTGATGAAGCCGAGGATGACTGCGAAGACCAGACCCACCAGAGTCCCCCCGATACTGACGATGAGGAAGGAGGCTGAGGAGGAAGAGGAGGGAGGGTGAGGTCAGAGGTTAGAGGTCAGAGGTCAGTGTGCTCTTCTCTGTGGACTCACCGACTCCTTTGAAGTAATCAGCCGTCTGAACGTTGGCTGGCCCCACCTCCACAAAGGAGATGTAGACTTTATACAAGACCTGCAGCACAGAGGAGATCCACGTAAGACACACACCAGTCACAGTGCATCATGGGTAACTGACAGTGAAACAGACGCTCCTTCTTCCTGTCAAACACTCAAAGATTCTGGGTTAAAAAGACAATGAATCAAAAACCTTTAGAAACAACTCCAACCTTCAGGGAATCATCAGAGACGCTGACACCACCTCGTCCCTGACGTGCCCGTCCCGCTGTCCCCACTGTCCTCACTATCTTCACTGTCCTCACTATCTTCACTGTCCTCACTATCTTCACTGTCCCCACTGTCCTCACTGTCATCACTATCTTCACTGTCCTCACTATCTTCACTGTCCCCACTGTCCCCACTGTCCTCACTATCTTCACTGTCCCCACTGTACTCACTGTCATCACTATCTTCACTGTCCTCACTATCTTCACTGTCCCCACTATCTTCACTGTCCCCACTGTCCTCACTATCTTCACTGTCCCCACTGTCCTCACTGCCATCACTGTCCCCACTGTCCTCACTGTCCCCACTGTCCTCACTGTCCCCACTGTCCTCACTGTCATCACTATCTTCACTGTCATCACTATCTTCACTGTCCCCACTGTCCCCACTGTCCTCACTGTCATCACTATCTTCACTGTCATCACTATCTTCACTGTCCCCACTGTCCTCACTGTCCTCACTATCTTC
>NW_019521739.1:0-862 GCF_002814215.2 Seriola lalandi dorsalis | reverse complement strand
TGTGTGTCTGTGTGTATGTGTGTGTGTGTGTCTCTGTGTATGTGTGTGTATGTGTCTCACCACAGTGACGGCATCATTGAGCAGCGACTCCCCGAACACGATGATGAAGAGCATGTCGTTGACGTGAACTTCCTCAAACACAGCGAGCACCGCCACCGGGTCGACGGCCGAGATCAGCGCTCCGAACAACAGGAAGTCCATCAGGTCGGCCTGCACACGCTCATCTGCACACACACACACACACACAGAGTGACTGACCTGTGATCTCGGTAACAGACCTGTGATCTCGGTAACAGACCAATGACCTCAGTGACTGACCTATGACCCCCAGCAGTTTGGCGGCGTACAAACAGAAGCCGGTGCAGAAGGCGTTCCACAGTGTTCCCACCACGGCATACGTCAGGATGGCTCCCAGGTTGTCGAAGAAGAGGCGGGCCGGCATGAAGTAGCCGGCGTCGCCCACGATGGTCGGCAGCAGGAAGAGGAAGAAGAGGGCGGGCTCCAGCTGATACAGCTGCTTCTTATTGGCTATGAGGACGACCCCGCCCAGGACCAGACCCAGCAGGATCAGCATGCAGCTCTCTGGGACCACGGTGGTGAAGCGCTGGGAGAAGTGGAACACTGAAGGACGAGAAGGTCACATGACAAAACAAATATGGCGTCTGTTCAGGAAACACAGTCTCAGCTTCCTGATTTAATACAATTACAGAATCAGCTGCTGATACCTGAGTAAATATGTTTAAGAGGCTGAGGAGAGTGTGTGTGTGTGTGTGTGTGTGTGTGTGTGTGTGTGTGTGTGTGTGTGTGTGTGTGTGGCCTTGGACAACTAGTTAGGAATTCATCATTCAAGGTCTGCTTTGAG
>NW_019521738.1:3616-7358 GCF_002814215.2 Seriola lalandi dorsalis | reverse complement strand
TGAGATCAATGTAAATGTAAATAACTGATGTCACTGTCAGAGCAGGTGTGTGTGTGTGTGTGAGAGAGTGTGTGTGTGTGTGTGTGTGTGAGAGAGTGTGTGTGTGTGTGTGTGTGTGTGTGAGAGTGTGTGAGTGTGACAGATGTTTGTACGACAGAAGGTTTGAGGAGGTTTGTGATGGCCGCGGACAGAGTTCATGTGTTTGTGGTGTCGTGGAAGGAAAATCTAAAGTGTGAGTGGATGTTCAGTGGCTGCAGGAGGAATCTGTCCTGTCACACTTTTTATTTACGGTCACATATGCAGGTTACCTTTAACAGGTTGTCACCTTTTAGCAGAGACTGTGTTTTAATGGAATAAACGAGCATCAGCATCTGAGCATCATAGTTTGACCTGCAGCTGTTAATATTTCCTACATTTTATAGTTCAACAAAACACACAAGAAACATGTTTAATAAAAATAATCACAGAAAATCTAATCATTCTTATTATCACAGCATCGCAGCTTATTGTATTTATTGATATTAGTCACAAACTCACTTGTCCAGTCTTTAGGACGGTCGTACTGCGGCACCTTCATGTCTGAGTATTTATTATAAACAGTCACAGGAGCTCTTCTCATTCAGTTTAATAAGTTATAACTTTTATTTAATGTTTGTAGCAGATTATTAAAGAAAATGTCTGTAAAATGCCACAAAAACAAACATTCAAACTGTGCACAGTAACAAATCTTGGTCATTTGATGAATTCTTGAATAAATGATTGAGAGTCACGTTGTCAGAATGTGTGATGCTTCAGTCTTTGAAGCGGTCTCTGGTTCTCAGGCCCGGTCCACGTGGATCGGGTCTGTGGGAAACTGAAGGTGTCGGGTGACTGCACAAACTCTACAGAGCGACTCATGTGAATGAAACTCACACAGGCGAAGAGATTTCACCGTGAGACTCCGACATGAACCAGAGGCCGAGATAAAAGTTCTCTGTGTTTATAGTGTGTGTTTCCTCTGGGGTTTAAAGCCTTGCTCAAGGGTCTTTGACAGTGTTGCTCCATAACTAACTAACTCTGTCTGTTCTGGGGCCAAAATCTGCATGGAAACTATTAACTACAATTTGTTATGAACATTAAAGTCCCTCAAAGATTAACATGAACTAATAAAACTTACTAATTAACAACTTAACAACTTAAAAATGAATATTGAATGTGAAACATGTCGCTGAGCTCTACAGAGTTTCACTGTCTTTCAGCTCATTGTTTTGGACCTTCATCTGTATCTTGGTTCAGTGTCTTTCAGCTGTTGGTGTGATAGAGGAGAAGTTTCTCTCTGAACGACCATATAAGTCATTTTCAACCGTCTGAAACGACCCACAGGAGCGTCTCCTGAAACAGCGCCCCTATGACGGCAGGTGTACCGGACCTCGGTTGTCATGGTTACCATAAGAAACACGCGACTGTGCCGAGATTGGCGTACTAATCGTTGCCATGGTTACTATGGTTACGGTCACGGCTTGGTCAGGTTTAGGAAAAGATCGTCATTTGGGTCAAAATAAGTACTTCCTCAACGTTAAACAATCTCTGTTGTCATGGTTACAACAATAACAACGAACGGCCATGGATGATAGAAACATGGGAATCGAACACAACTCTCCATCCACCTCCTCCTGACATTACTTTGTCTCTTTAAACTACGTCACCGACACGTTTCCTTTCGAGCCCGTCATCATTACTACGACCACTAGATGTCGCCTAGCAACAAAACCTAACTATGATGTCATAACAACCTGCTGCACAGACGACCTGTGGGCTCGTTTTTTCATTAACATTCAAAAAAAAAAAAAAGAAAACAAAAATGCAGGTTCTGTTTCTCGTCCACAAATCTCATTATATTACATCACCTTACAGCTGAGAGGATCTTTAGGTTCTGTGTGTCTGTAGATCTGTTTTTACAGTCTTTCAGAACCGTGTCAGAAACAACAACCGGTGGATTAATGTTTCCATCTTTGGTCCAGACAGCAGGAGACACAACTCTGTTGTTGGTTTAACTGATTCTTCTTCTCTGCTGGAGGCTGAGCACCGACGCAGAGGACTGAGCTGTGAAATCTGATACTGAGGGGATTTCAAACAACAAACATTTCCCTCCGTGTGAATGAGAAGAGGAGGATGAACGGGGTCATTTAAGGTCAGTGAGAGTAGTCGTCATTTTATTATTAATCTGAGGCAGGAAAGTGACTCGTGACTCATCAAACTGTTTTTTCCCTCAGAGATTTTCACACCTGCAGATGATGATGATGGTGATGATGATGGTGATGGTGGTGATGGTGATGATGATGATGATGATGGTGATGGTGATGGTGGTGATGATGATGGTGATGGTGATGATGATGATGGTGATGATGATGGTGATGGTGGTGATGGTGATGATGGTGATGGTGATGATGATGGTGATGGTGGTGATGGTGATGATGATGATGGTGATGATGATGGTGATGGTGGTGATGGTGATGATGATGATGGTGATGGTGATGGTGATGATGATGATGATGATGGTGAGTTACAGTCCAGATCTTTTGGAGGAAGAGGGGAGAGAGTTCAGCATCAGCAACTGACAGTCTGATGGATAAAACTGTTACCCAGTCTAATGGATCAGACTCTGGTGGCAGGCGACTGAAGAGGCAGTGAGGGATGGATGGAGTCTCTCTCTCTCTCTCTCTCTCTCTCTCTCTCTCTCTCTCTGCTGGATGCCCCCCCCCCATTCACTGTGGGCTGCAGGGTGTTGTGGTTGGAGGCAGTGATGCAGTGTCATTAGTCCAGGAGAGGTCCTCCGTGATGTAGTCTACACACCCATAAATATGATGCAGGTCATCTGCACCACAGCAGTACCATCAATGGTCATATATATATATATATATATATATATATATATGACGTCTTCAAATGTCTTGTTTTGTTTGACCGGACAAACCCAAAGATATTCAGTTTACAGTCATTTATGACACAAAAAAGCAGTAAATCATCATTTCAGAAGCTGAAACCAGAAAATATTCAGAATTTATTTTACTATACTGTGAAAGTATCAAAGCCTCAGTCCACAGAGAAATGCACACAGCCTGTATTCAGAAACTGAGCCTTAAAACCAGCCGTCAGGACTTCTGGAACTTTGTGATGTCACAACAAAGCAGTCACCAAGCCCCGCCCACCTGGACCCACCATCCAAACCTTGCAGGATTTGGTTTCTCTGAGTGTTTTTACCTGAAATCTGCTGTATTTTTATTGGATCACTCAGACCAATCAGAAGAGAGGCTCAGAGCCTCCTCTCTTCTGATTGGCTCACTGACCTGTTGTTACTAGAGCTCCAGAGAGAAGCCTGAGAGAGGAGATGTAAAACTACACTGAGATGGTTTTTATATCTTCTGATGGATCAACACTTCAAATAAAACACAGAAGAAGAAAATATGGAACTTTTTTAAATGACTGAAATAATTGTTGTATTCTTTTACTTGAGTAAAGCATCTGAATACTTTTACTCTGAAAATCTAGTAGTAATCTAGTTTCCAGCACAGATCCAGGTGTGTCCTCGTGCTGCCTGGAGGTGGTTGTAATCCTCCGCTCCAGCAGGTGTCGCTCTCTCCCCTGAGCCTCAGATGAGCTGCCTGTAGAGAGAGAGAGAGAGAGAGGGAGAGAGAGAGAGGGAGAGAGAGGGAGAGAGAGACAGAGAGAGAGAGAGAGAGAGAGAGGGAGAGAGAGGGAGAGA
>NW_019521738.1:0-842 GCF_002814215.2 Seriola lalandi dorsalis | reverse complement strand
TGTGTGTGTGTGTGTGTGTGTGTGTGTGTGTGTGTGTGTTCAGGCTGTGGTGTCAAAAAAAATCAAACTGAACCCAAAAATAAACCAGAACATGTGAATGTGAATATAAACTCCAAACATCACTATAAACTACAGTTTCTCTTTATTCATTCAGACACCGACTTGTTCTTAGTGCCTTAAACCCTGATAGAGCTGCAACAATTAGCCTTTAATCGATTAGTTAATTGACTGCACAATAACCCCCCCCCCCATTAAAGGTAAAAACTGCCCAGAATTAGTCAATATAGTCAAAAATAGTCAAATTTTGATAATCAAGTCATAGTTTGTAATTTATTGAACAAAAATGTCAAATATTCTCACTCTGATATTTGTAAAGAATTGAAAATGAAAATAAAAATTGTTTATCATAAGGTTTTAAACTGTCTGAAACTTTACGACATTACCATGAGCTGTAAATATAAAATCCAATTTCTCACAAATTCTAAACATTTGATGGACTAAACGATCAATAGAGAAAATAATTGGCAGATTAGTAAAGAAATAAAAGAGAAAGCAGCAGCGTTGGTCCATGAGGTCGCAGCAGTGCTCAGTGTGGGGTCGAGCAGCGTCTGATGTTCAGGCTGCAGCTGCGTCTCTCAGTTTATTCTACCGTTGGAACACAGATGGCGACGGTGAAGTCGAGGCTGATCAGCTGTAGGAATCTCTCTGTGGTCCGTCTCTGAAGCTCTCCACCATCTTATCTGTCCGTCCAGCCGGCGTCCCTCAGGGCCGGTCCAACTTCCTGTCCGAGTGCAACGGTCGATAACAAAGATCTCAGTGTGCAGAGTCGGGGGGGGGGGGGG
>NW_019521737.1:0-1150 GCF_002814215.2 Seriola lalandi dorsalis | reverse complement strand
TACTATAGTGAGACATAAAAATGTCATAGTACAGTAAGGCGTAAAAAGACATTAAAACAACATAGTATAGTAAGTCATAAAAATGTCATAGTATAGTGAGGCATAAAAAGTCACAAAAATGTCATAGTATAGTAAGGCATAAAAAGGCATAAAAACGTTATAGTATAGTAAGGCATAAAAAGTCATTAAAACGACATAGTATAGTAAGGCATAAAAAGTCACAAAAATGTCATTGTATAGTAAGGCATAAAAAGTCCTCAAAATGACATAGTATAGTGAAGCACAAAAAGGCATAAAAACATTATAGTATAGTAAGGCATAAAAAGTCATTAAAACGACATAGTATAGTAAGGCATAAAAACGTCATAGTATAGTGAGGCATGAAAAATTGATTAAAATGACATAGTATAGTAAGGCATAAAAAGTCATGAAAACATCATAGTATAGCAAGGCATAAAAACGTCATAGTATAGTAAGGCATAAAAAGTCATTAAAGCGACACAGTATATTATGGCATAAAATGTAATTAAACAACATAGTATAGTGAGGCATTAAAAGTCAAGAAAACGTCATAGTATAGTAAGGTGTAAAAAGTAATTAAAATGACATAGTATAGTAAGGCATAAAAACGTCATAGTATAGTGAGACATAAAAATGTCATACTATAGTAAGGCATAAAAAATGTCATAGTATAGTGAGGCATAAAAAGTCACAAAAATGTCATAGTATAGTAAGGCATAAAAAGTCACAAAAATGTCATAGTATAGTAAGGCACAAAACAACATAAAAACATCATAGTATTGTGAGGCATGAAAAATTTATTAAAATGACATAGTATAGTGAGGCATAAAAAGTCACAAAAACGTCATAGTATAGTAAGGCATAAAACCGTCATAGTATAGTAAGGCATAAAATCGTCATAGTATAGTAAGGCATAAAAACGTCACAAAAATGTCATAGTATAGTAAGGCATAAAAAGTCCTCAAAATGACATAGTATAGTGAAGCACAAAAAGGCATAAAAATGTCATAGTATAGTAAGGCATAAAAATGCCATAGTATAGTGAGGCATAAAAACTCATTAAAGCGACACAGTATAGTAAGGCTTAAAAAGTCCTCAAAATGACATAGTATAGTAAGGCATAAAAATG
>NW_019521736.1:8796-10773 GCF_002814215.2 Seriola lalandi dorsalis | reverse complement strand
GATACAAGCTCCTGGAAACAGTGATCACAGAGAAACTACAGACCAAACTTTTATTTTCACTGCACATGGATCATAAACCCTGAATATAGGAACGACTCATTTATTGATAAATATTAATGTTATTGATCTTTTTATCCACAGAAACTGCAGCTCCTGTTTACCTGCGCTTCTTTACATGGCAGCGACCTCTTTATGTCTGTGGGAGCTAGCACCTGCTAGCATGTAAACATTAGCCTGTACTGACACCAAGATGGCGGCTGACCTCTGACCTCTCTCTCAACTGATCAGATGACTGAGACTATGACATATTGATCAGCAGAGTGATGTATTGATCAGCTGACAGACTGATCAGCTGATTGATAGACTGAGGCAGCTCTGCCCCTCACTGCAGGTTTCACCCTGACATTTAACCTGACGCCCTGTCCTCTGTCCTCCGTTGAGGGACACAGGTCAACAGGTTGGACTGACAGGTAACAAGGGGGCGTGGCCTGGGGTCAGTGAGGGACAGGAGCAGACAGATGAAGAGGACTCTGTCTTTTCAGTAGATCAGGACGATCTACCTGGTTTTATTCAGCACAGCAAGCGGAGTACAGAGTCTCACAGGATAGAAAAGGTGTCAAAGTTCATGTCAATAAAAAAATCAAAATCAGTCAAATTAATCTGTCACTCAGGATAAACAAGGCACTGATCGTGGTCAAAGTCTGTCTTTGGTTTGTTCTCCTGGGACCAGCTGACTCCTGGGCTGAGGAGGAGGAGTCAGAGACACCTCCTCTCACCTGTCTCCTCCACCTCCAGGGAGAGGTCATGAGGTCAGAGACGTGAAGGAGGATTCATCAGGAAACAAGACAAACAACACACACACACACAGGACTGAAAGTTTAACATAAGGAAACATGAATATATAAGTAGAACGAATTGAGCCACTAAAACATTAATTCAATAAAAATAAGTGAGCAGAGGTGAGAGTGAGATATTCTTATACAGACTTTATACATTTCTAAGTGGAGAACATTCATCTGTTAAAGCACTGAGCGACATTTATATATAGATTATTATGATGAAGATGATGCTTGTTCTTCATGATGACTCCTGACTGAAGACAATGAATTTATATTTACAGAAGTTTCAGTCCATCAAACAGGAAACAGCTGCTCTGTTTTTTCTACATCTGTGTGGCTCTGCTGTATTTTAAATGTTGCTGCAGCAAGGAATTGTGGGACGGCATGTCTCCTTTCATTTGGTAAAGGAAGCTCCAGTGTTTCCTAGAGGAGATACGATAGGAAGCAGTGGTCCAGCTTCACTGGAACATACAATGAATGAGCACAGGAAGTTTATCATATGGAATATATGTATGTACATGTGGCGTCACATCGTCACAGCTGCTGTGACACGGCTCAGACAGGCCACGCCCACAACTGATGAGCAGGGACTGTGACCTGTCCAGATCTATATAATGTAGAGCTATATGATGCAGATCTGTATGATCTGGATCTATATGATGCAGATCTATAGGATACCAGATCTATGTGATCCAGATCTATAGGATGTAGATCAGAGTGAACAGAGTAAATATGAAGCAGAGCAGCAACACTGATATATTATATTATATATATGAACTGTGACCTGACAGACACATTCTTATTGATCATCTGCAGCACTGATCTGATTCATTCAATAAACACAAGCTCCACCCACAGCGCTGCAGCATCAACTGATCAATCTGATCGGTCAGCAGACCATCAGACAGCATGACCAGCTTTCAGAGGAGTCAACTCAGCGTTGGCTCTTTCAATCTTCTTTTTCTCTGTAGAAGAGACAGAACACAGTGAGACAGAGACAAACAACCAGAGACAAACAACCAGAGACAAACAACCAGAGACAAACAAACAACCAGAGACAAACAAACAACCAGAGACAAACAACCAGAGACAAACAACCAGAGACAAACAACCAGAGACAAACAAACAAGAGACAAAC
>NW_019521736.1:1393-4458 GCF_002814215.2 Seriola lalandi dorsalis | reverse complement strand
AGAGACAAACAACTAGAGACAAACAACCAGAGACAAACAACCAGAGACAAACAAACAGAGACAAACAACCAGAGACAAACAACCAGAGACAAACAACTAGAGACATACAAACAACCAGAGACAAACAACTAGAGACATACAAACAACCAGAGACAAACAACCAGAGACAAACAACCAGAGACAAACAACTAGAGACAAACAACCAGAGACAAACAACCAAAGACAAACAACCAGAGACAATCAACCAGAGACAAACAACCAGAGACAAACAACTAGAGACAAACAAACAGAGACAAACAACCAGAGACAAACAACCAGAGACAAACAAACAAGAGACAAACAACCAGAGACAAACAACTAGAGACATACAAACAACCAGAGACAAACAAACAACACTGACCTTTGACCTTGAGACTCACTGCTGTCCCTCTCAGTAAGTGTCCGTCCTTGTAGACACTACAGGTGTATTCTCCTGTGTCTGTGATTGTGAGGTGTTTCAGGTTCAGACTGAGGTCTCCAGTTCTCAGTGGATCTTCCTTCATCTCTGTTCGGTCTCTGTAAACCTGGTCCTGTTCTTCAGGTCTGTCAGAACCGTTCTGATACACATGGACCTTATTGTAGTGATGGTCCGTCCACTCCACTCTGACGTCTCCAGACAGGTGAGGTGTGGTTTTGAAGGGCAGCTGGACAGACTCCTCCCCCTCCACCTGTTGGACTAAGAGACAACACACAACATTGTAGGAGCCACATTTAAGGCTATTTCATTTATTTCTATTCACAGGACATATTAATTATTCAGGATGAATTATAGATTAAAAACAATGAATTTTATTTGTTGCAGTACGTGTGCGCCCTCCTCCCTCCTCAGGTGGTGAGGGCGGGGCTTAACCTTTAAGTTTGAAGGTTGAGGTGAGACGAGGGATTGGCAGCTGGAAGCAGCGATACTGTCATTGACCGCAGCAACATCAAGATCATTGGACACATAGGAAATGTCATATTTTGCTTTACTTTTTTGTTTTTCATGTTGACAATAAATTCAATTCATATCAGAACAACACGGGTCACTGGATCTTTTATGACTGCGCATCAAACACCCTGTTCCCACCACCAAGATAAAAGATAAACAGGACAAGTTAAAGGACAGACTCAACTGGAGGTTTCTGGCCACTACAATTTGTCAATGACAATCTGTGGATCCAAACTGGGGGACTTCATGGGGATCAAGTAAATAAAAGAGAGAGGAAAAGCTGATGCGTCCAACATGTGAGCGAAACAAAGGAACGAAGAAACCCTTCAGAGGAGGTATGTGGCTCCAGATTTAACAAACCTGAAACATTATTCGTTCGGACACAAATAGTTTAAAACGAATTTCACCGCTGATTTTTGTGTTAATGGACTGTGATCTTTTTATTTGTTTATTTTTCTTTGACGTGGCCAAACAACTGAGAGCGGTGAAACGAGCCACGCGTGAATGAACTATTGAATGAAGCTGAGTGGATTAATGAAATACATGGACAACGGAAAAGAATAAGAATTGTTTCTAAAATTGTGGATGACTTTTGTGGAAGTTTATTTGTGAGCAAAATGGCAAGTTCAGACGAAGCGGAAGTGAATCCTGGATGAGGCTGCGGCACATTTGCGCGCATCTCGAGCGGGGAAAGCTTCACATTTAACACGGAGAATGAACATTGTAAATATTGGAGGAATTTAAAGCTTTGCATGTCTCTTATACTCATATGTTGAGGTATGTATGAGGACGTAAAAAAAGAGGACAATGATAAATGGTATCAGCCGCGATGTGAGCAGATAATAGCCTTTCTTGCCACTGTAACAAAATGGATTGCAGCGGTGGACAATCCCAGTTCACTCACAACAAGTGAAGATTCCTCTGCTCTCACCCAGGTGGGAGACCTGCCACCTGAGGAAGGTGAATGTACAAAAGCTGGCTTGGATGCAGTGGATAAACAGTGAGGTCAATCAAATCAATCAAATCCATCGACCTCATCCTCCACATTACGCATCAACCAGAGGCAGAGAGAGCAGCTCTAATGGCTAAAGCTGCTAAGCTGCAAGAAAAACATGCCATTGAGGAGCAGGAACAAATGCTAAAAAAGAAAAAGAAG
The DNA here is from genome assembly GCF_002814215.2 of Seriola lalandi dorsalis. Lineage (NCBI taxonomy): Eukaryota > Metazoa > Chordata > Actinopteri > Carangiformes > Carangidae > Seriola > Seriola lalandi. The sequence goes on along the minus strand of NW_019521736.1, from coordinate 2,335 downwards.
AGAAACACTGGAACTACAGACACAAATAGCAGCCACGACAGCCAAAATCAACAACTGTTTCCTGCTGAGTTTGGTAAACTCTATGTCGGCGTTCACCACACCGACCAGCGAAAGACGCTGACCCCTGACCTCCTGTATACACACTAAACACTCACACCTACACAACCTGAACTACACACTATTTACAACATCTACAGATTAGATAGAAAATATAAACTCTCACAAACACTCTCTGCAACACCAAGCTCCACCCACTCCGCCATTCACACAGAGAGATTTTTTTTGATTTTTCAAACCACATTTATTTACTCAAAGACAAAATTTCAATAAATAAACAAAAACAAAAACTCCAAAATAAATAAAATTAATGAACTAAATGAAACTCATTTCAACATGGGACCAAAAACCAGCTCATCGTTCTCCACAGAACACAGCTCTTGTTTGAGGCTCCATGTCTTCTTGAACTCTTCTACATTATTCACCAACTTAAAGAAGCTGAAATCAGTTTTCAGTCTCGCCTTTAACATCAACTTATAAATAACTGTTGCATCAACATCTGCCGAGTCTTCCAGCTTATTTTTCCTGCTCAGGTAAATCGCCATTTTAGCCTGACCCAACAAAAAGTTCAATACTTGACATTTGATTTTTCCTTCCTGTTGTACCTGAAACCCAGGATGAACATCTGTTGTGAGAAAAACTCGTCAAACAAACCAAACATCTGGAACAACAACTGAAACAGAGACAAGAGTCGACCACACTCCAGAAAACAATGAAAAACTGTCTCTCTCTGTGCACAGAAGGGACAGGTGTCAGCAACATCTGGATTAATGACAGCAACAGCACCGTGCAGAACCCTCCACTGTAAATCACCCCCCCTCTTTGTTAATGGTGGTTTGTACAGAGCTCCACTCAGGTGTCTGAGCCTCTGTCAAGGCCAGGTGA
>NW_019521736.1:0-743 GCF_002814215.2 Seriola lalandi dorsalis | reverse complement strand
ACTGCCATTTTTTAAGTCGGCCTTCAACCCTTTCCAGAAGATTCTCCCAGTTTTTGGAAGAGAGGGCTTCATCTCCGAGGTAAACCCCGAGATATTTAAGTCCTCCTCTCTTCCACACGAGGCCTCCAGGTAAAATCAGCCTGTTAGTCCGTCCCTCTCCGACTGCTAAGGCTTCACTTTTTCCCCAGTTCATTTTAGCAGAGGAGAGTCTATTAAAACCACTCACAGTGCCCTCCAGAACATTAATGTCACTTTGGTCTTTTATAAAAACAATAACATCATCGCTATATGCAGACAGTTTAAAACAATGTTCACACCCAGGAAAAGAAAAACCCGACAAACGTGACTTTAGCTTGTGCAGAAATGGCTCTATGGCCAGCGCATATAACATGCCTGACAAAGAGCAGCCCTGTCTGACTCCCCTCTGGACTCTGAAAGGAGCGCTCAAACCACCATTAATCTTAAGTACACTTTCAATGTCATTGTACAAGACCTGGATCTTGGCTATGAGACCAGAGCTGAACCCAAAAGCCTGCAATGTCTGCCACAAGTACTGGTGCTCAACTCGGTCAAAAGCCTTTTCTTGATCTAGAGAAATCAGACCAAGCTCACAGTCCAAAGAACCAGAGAGGTTCAAAATGTCCCGAATCAAAGTAATGTTATCAGATACCAACCTGCCGGGTACACAGTATGTCTGGTCTAAGTGAATGACATGCTCCATCACTTTCCTCAGTCGACCTGCC
>NW_019521735.1:1759-2651 GCF_002814215.2 Seriola lalandi dorsalis | reverse complement strand
GAGAGAGATCAAAGATACAAAGACTGTTTATTGACAGGATGTCTCACTTGGTGAAGAAAAAAAAAAGTCTGGCTTGAAACTGACTTCAAGGTTTAAATAAAAGACTGTGACAGGAAATAAAAATAAAAGCATCTTTTTACCGTCTGTGTGTGAAAAGTCAGGGGTGACGTTTCCTGACATTATAGATTTGGTGCACGTCTTCAGAGGCTGAGGTGCAGTTTGACAGGTGTGCTGTTGCTGTGGTAACCTGACCTCCATCCAGCTGGAGACTCTGACCTGGTTCCAGTTTCTCACTCAATAAACAAACAACTGTAAACAGGAAGTGAACACGGCACTTTAGTCGCGGACTAATAAAAAAAATATATTTTTTTACTTTTAGTAAAAAATGATAAAATAATTAAAAAAATAAAAAATAAAAAAAAAAGGCTGGGAGGTGTAGTAGATTTTTTAAAATCTACTACACCTCCAGGCTTGTTTATTCTAGTCATGGATGTGTTTACTTCCTGCAAACTGTAAAAACGACTATATTCTTATAACATATTCTTTATATGATATTCTATGATATTCTTATAACTTTAACTGAAATTACGACTTCTTCTTCTGTAATATTTTGGCTTTTTTTCTTGAAATATTATGATTTTATTCTCGAAATGTCAGATTATTTTTTTCCTCAATGGGGTCCTAATACTCATAGAATCACACCTAATAATAATGATGGTGCTGCACTTGGTCACTGTTTTGTTCCTGAAATTGTGACAGAGTGAGATGTCAGTGTTTCTTCTTGTCTTTGGAGCCAACCGACCAGAGAGAGAGAGACAGAGAGAGAGAGACAGAGAGAGAGAGACAGAGAGAGAGAGAGACACAGAGAGAGAGAGAGAGAGAGAGAGAGAGA
>NW_019521735.1:0-852 GCF_002814215.2 Seriola lalandi dorsalis | reverse complement strand
TGTGTCAGGTGTGGATTGGGGGATGGGTTGGGGGGTTCCAGAGGTTCTCTCTGAGGTTTCAGAGGTTTGCGAGGAGGTCCTGTGGCCTCCACAGAGGAGGTTCTCACACTTTCATTGGGGTTTTAGGCACGACTCTGCGGGCTCGAGACAGTTTCACCTTCCTGGTTCTCGTTCTGGTTTTGATGAAGTGCTTGGATTTCTTGACGAGGTTCTAGTGTTCCTTCAGAACGCTTGGGAGAACCTTTAGTAGGCTACGTGGGTTTAACCTTTTGCCCCGTAACCCCTGTTTCATATAGACACATGGTGAAGAAGAAAAAGATAGAGATAGGCCTGTGGTTTTAACCCCTGTGGAGCTCTTTCCTATGGATGTATTAATAGAGTCGAAGTCACTTCCTGTCTAGCTTCTATTCCATGAGCTTCAGTAACTCAATACAAGTTCTCGTTCATTCATTCATTCATTCATTCATTCATTCATTCACTGGTCTGTCTGAAGAAATGAAGCCTGTGCCTGGAGTTTATTTCCCAGATGTCAGCATCATATATAAGAAACTGGAACGGTCTTGATTTTCACAAAGTTAAACAACAGTTTTATGAGTTCAGAAAAAACTACAGCCCCGGTGAACAATATTGCATCATGGGTACTTATATCATTGTGTCATTGTACCTTGTAGTGGGGCAGACAGGCAAAACAATTTCATGACTAAAGCCTGAAAGCTTCAGGAGATAATCTACGTACCTCCGACGTGGAGGCAGCTTGTATCTGACCTCTGGTGACCTTTAGAGGTCATTGAATCATGCATGTCCTTGTTCTAATAAAGATGCTTATTTGCTGCTGTGGTTGTGTAACGTAAT
>NW_019521734.1:0-1080 GCF_002814215.2 Seriola lalandi dorsalis | reverse complement strand
GTCCAATCCAATTAACCGGAGCGCAGCGCTAAACCCATTCTGTGTGTGTGTCTGTTCTGCGGTATGTTGTTCTATGTCGTCTTTATCGGGCCCCGTTGTCATTCAGCTTCTTGTATTTAAGGAAAAAAAGAAAGAGACTCAGCCGGACCGGCTGCTTCTGCCTCCTCCATCTATGCACTTACTCAGAATCCCTGACAGAATCCAAAACCCGGAGCGGACTTGTTGCACACTGGGACACGAGAGGAACGAGTGAAGAGTCTCCACTCTGAGGTCAAACTTTTCCTCTTGGTTTATTTTGTGTGTGGAAAGTGTCCGGTCAGCTGACTGAGAGTCTCTGAACCTCTGGTGTTTCCTCCTTTCAGCTTCTGTTGTCACATCAGCTTCATAACGTTCAGAGGAACAGCTGTGAACATCAGGATGACGCTGACCGCTGGGCCCATATTTATCAAACTAGTTCAGTGAAATATTGGACCTAAATCAAAGATAAAACTAAACACTCCTGATGCTAACAGCTGCAGGTGGATCCAGTTGTTTAAGAGAAGCATCTTTGGTTCTAGATCAGAGATGGAGGAGAACACTGTTCAGTGTGTCACAGGTCACGAGGAGCAAAACATGAAGTCAAGCATCAGGAGTTCAGGAGGTCAGGAGGTCAGGACCAGGACGAGGGTCTGATCCAGATGTAATGTCACATGTGGATCAGGTCTCAGTAACTGTCTCAGTATCTAATCTCATATGAACCTGATCCATAAACGTCTCCACAGACGCAGCCTGGTGTTCACACTTCATGTCTCTTGAATATGTTGCTGAGCTAGCTGCTAACTGGCAGCTCGGTGGGTTACTGTGGCTAATGTTAGCATGTTCATGGCTATCAGGTAGTGAGTGTTTCAAAGGCCCACAGGTGAATCAGAGCAGCACCTGTACAGTGTGTGAACATATCTGTTTACAGCTGCACCTTCCACAACACCTGTTCATGAGGTTTGGGAAGTGTGCACGTTGGCTCCTTTACATCCTGTGATTACCCACAACACCTTTCTCTCTACTAACCCTAACCCTGCGGTGAAGTCAGACACTTCATCAGCT
>NW_019521733.1:7974-8655 GCF_002814215.2 Seriola lalandi dorsalis | reverse complement strand
GTGTGTGTGTGTGTGTGCGCGCGCATATTAGCATTTGAGATTGTGTGTAAATTTAGTGAGTAACTTTACGCGTGTTTGTCTGCATGACTGCATGTCTTGGAGTGACTGTGTGTGTGTGTGTGTGTGTGTGTGTGTGTATATATATATGTGTGTTTGTGAGTGACTAAGTGAGTGTGTGCGCACACATGTCACACTTGTGTGTATGACTGACCGTGTGTGTGTGTATGTGTGTGTGTGTGTGTGTGTGTGTGTGTGTGAGCATGTGCATATAAATGAGCAATCGTGTGTGTCTCCTTCCCTTGGGGCTGAGGTAAAGAACATCTGTGTGTGTGTGTGTGTGTGTGTGTGTGTGTGTGTGTGTGTGTGTGTTACTATTGTTCCCAGGCGTCCATTACAGCTGTCAGGTGGAAACCTCGTATCTCCGACTGTTTCATGTTCATACTCGAGTTGAATGAAACTCAGTTTTCAGACGGACTGATGAACCTGAACGCACCACACTGCTCCATCAGACACTGGAGAGTTTTTATTAAGTAACTAAGTACATTTACTCTTCTACTGTATTTAAGTACAGGTTTGAAGTACTTGTACTTTAATTTAATGCTACTTTATTCTTTATTTAGACGAAGATCTTAAATGATAAAACATGATAATCTTATAAAATATAACGGGTCGTTTTCAGTT
>NW_019521733.1:5724-7088 GCF_002814215.2 Seriola lalandi dorsalis | reverse complement strand
TGTGTGTGTGTATGTGTGTCGTCTCATTGATTGAGCTCTTCCTGCTCTCTGATTGTCATGGTTTCCAGATGCCTGATTATCAGTGAACGCTCCGTCTTCCTCTGATGACTCGTCAGTTACCGGGCGGACTGTAAATCAGCCTGCGTTCAATAAATAGACTCGTTTATCTGCAACATGATGATGAGGATGATCAGTTAAACTTTAGTGAAGTGGTGTTTCTGCCAACCTGCTGTATCCGCGGCAACAGAAAGTTTTACTTATATAGTTTGAAATGAACAGAAGCAGAGTGTCAGGGATCCGGGGTGAGACGTCAGTAGATAATTGTGAGTTACTAGAAGTTAAATGTTGAATCCTGCGGTGAAACTTCATGACGCTTTTCAAATCCCACAAATCTGCTGCTGGCTCTTCACTGAATTCTTATTTAATTAATCCATTAAAACCTGCGGCGCCTCTGATATCTAAGTGTTATTTTAAAACAAGCTCCTTAAACCTGAGGAGTATGTGGCTGAGAAATGTGTCCTTCAGGTGGATCCTTCGTGGCCCGACGTATCCCAAGATTCAATGCGCGGCGGTAATGAAAATAAACAACGCCATCAGGGAGCCCGAGGATCACACGTTTAAATCTGCAGCTAAAAGTTCAACTGTTATAAAACTAAAGGATTTAAAAACTCAAGTTTTTGAGGAAAAAAAGTTAAATGTTGTCAAGGTTGCTAGGCGACAGGAGTGCTGCTAGGCGACAGGAGTGCTGCTAGGCGACAGGAGTGCTGCTATGCTAACGTTTCGTTAAGTTCACGCACAGCTGGTGACGCGCAGCGTGAATCCTCCGTGGGCCAGACCGTCTAGTTTCGGTCCGGCCTTCGCCGTCCTCTGTAACTTTGAAAGCTGCGTCTTCGTAGACGGCGTCCGTCGAAGGAAGCCGCCTCTGAGTTGTGACACAGCTGCTACGTTAGCTAACAGCGTTTCACAAAGATAAGACGATCACAGCTACACAGAGCTGAGGTCACTGGTTCCGTGAAGAAGAATATAATAACAAACTCAATCTATTTGTATAACGTTAATCTTTCCTCCTCGTACAGGTGTTTCTGAGCCTGTTAGTCGTCCTGAGTCAGAGCAGGTAAGTTAGCATGTTAGCTAGCTCTGCTGTTTGGTGATGGTTTTGTAAATGGCTGTTTTTCTGCTTTTCTTTCAGACGTGGTGGTTACATGTGCCGGACAACAGAACGACACGGAGGTTCACCTGCAGTTGAAGGTGTCTTTAGTCGAGGTGTTCGTCATACAGGTAAGTGGGCGGTGCTTAATCTGAACTGGGTTTTAAAATCGGTAGATGTGACCAGACTTTCAGGAGGAGGGAAAAACAGTGCTGCC
>NW_019521733.1:0-664 GCF_002814215.2 Seriola lalandi dorsalis | reverse complement strand
CGTGCTGTCAGTCAGCCGACAGCTTGTAAAAAACAATGCTGCAGAGACTCATCTCTTCCTAACAGACCATCAACACACAGCCAGAGGTGAAGTCACTTTTATGGAAATGAGGAAGACGAGTAGAAGCAGGATGGAGGCCAAACCGACTGCAGACCCACTGACATCAGCCGAAATGGCACAGTGTGTGTGTGTGTGTGTGTGTGTGTGTGTGTGTTGTTAGTTTATTGTTGAGTGTGTATCAGAGTATATAATCCCTGTTATTATCAGAGGCCTGAACCAAACTTGCTTTAGCTCCATTAACTGTAAACATGTAATTGTAGAAGTGGAGTCTCATTTTGGTTTTTGTGTTAATGTGTTGAACAGTGTTCTCAGTATCAGGTCTCATCATCATCATCATCATCATCATCCTCATCCTGTATAATCTGAATTTTCTTTTTAAATCAGAATTCTATGTGAGAAACATTCGATATTGCACAATAATTATTTGTGATTTTGTTTCACAAATATTAAATAGGTTAGAAAATTCTTTAAATTAGAAAATTCTTGTCTTTGAAACATATAATCAAATTATTTTTGCATTAGTTTTCATGTCATTAATTCTAAGAGAATATTATTACAAAGCTGCTCTGTTTGCCATAACGGGCTGAATGAGACGTTCAGGCAA
>NW_019521732.1:6641-7224 GCF_002814215.2 Seriola lalandi dorsalis | reverse complement strand
ACAAAAACATTCAGGTGTTGCCTCTGTGTGACCTCTGACCCCACTATCTGTGTGTGTGTGTGTGTGTGTGTGTGTACCTCTTGCTGTCCTTGCGGCGCTCCGTCCCGTTGATCAGGTGCTGCAGGTTCTTGTTCTCCACGGATCCGTTCTGCTCTGATCCCGACAAGCCGAGCAGAGAGCGAACCCTCTGGGTGCGAACATCCAGGATGGTGTCCGTGTATCCGACTTCCTGCAGGTACCTGAACACACCACACACACAGTTGCATATGGACTGTTGATCACACTCAGAACAGGAAAACAGTAACTAGCTGATTAGTGTGATGATTGCCAATTAATTTTCTGTTGATTGGTTAGTTGTTGCATGTTAACATTTGTGTGTGTGTGTGTGTGTGTGTGCTCTTACTGTCTGAGCAGCTGTCTTCCTTGTTTCCAGGTGAGCTGACTGTTGGCGGGAACAGCAGAGACCTCTGAGTCTTTGGTGTCTGGAGGACGAACACACAGAACAGACAATGAGGCGACACAGGGACAGTTTTACTCTCTTCCAAACATCTCCTCTCTTTTATCACTTTATTATTTCATCTTT
>NW_019521732.1:0-1068 GCF_002814215.2 Seriola lalandi dorsalis | reverse complement strand
CCGAAGAACATGTGGCGACGTCAGCTGGTGCTGGAGGTCGAAGCGTGACGGACATTTCTCTTTCACGTTTTATAGACGGAAAAAGAAAATAACCATATTGCAATTATCTTTTTGGCAGATATTGCGACACAAGACTTTATGACACATTTCACCTTTTATCAAAAATACTGCAGCTGCTGTGATTTGGATTTTGCACGTGGCCACACTGCGATTTCGATAATATTTCCATTAATTGTTCAGCTTTGGTCCGACCTGCACCTGAACCTGGATGACAAATCCAGGTGTTTAAAAACATGTGGCCTTTCTGATGTTTGATGAAACCGCCCAGCCTTTACTTTAAAAAGAGGTTTTGTCTTTTGAAAAGCTGGTTTCAGTGGTAGAACAGAAGAGAATCTACAGGACTGTGAAAACACCTTTGTCTCGTCTTGAACACCTGTGCCATCAGCTTCACTTCACACCTGTTCAACCTTACAACAGAGTGATCCCAACACAAGTCTCAACACTGTGTTTGTTTATGACACCTCTAACAAGAAGACGCAACATCCCATCATCCATCACTTCCTTACTAAACTGCACCTGTTCATGTGATTGGCTGGAGCTAAAAGTCCCTGGGGGATTTTACAACACACATCACAACTACACAACTACACAACTACACAACTAAACACAACAGTTCCTATCAGTCAGTTAAAAGCCGTGACGACTGAAACTCCTCCGCTCTCCGTTACTGTGTTTAACTGTTTGTTTGTTTTGTCCTTCAGTATCTTGTGTATTTATTCTGTTTTACATCATGATTCCTCCAGGTTTTAAATAAAGGTTGAACAATGTTGAATCTCTTCACAAAAAGTTCATCTGGACTCTGAAGTCTCATCGTCTGTTCTCAGCTGAGGACTGAAGCCACACCCCCCCTCCCGCCCCGTGCACCTGGCGAGAATGAATCAAGTGCTCCTTAGGGGGCTGGAGTGAGGTCAGAGCACCGGGGTGATGGTGATGACGAAGGGGTGTGTGTGTGTGTGTGTGTGTGTGTGTGTGTGTGTGTGTGTGTGTGTGTGTGTGTGTGTGTGTGTG
>NW_019521731.1:6886-8115 GCF_002814215.2 Seriola lalandi dorsalis | reverse complement strand
TGTGTAGAAGAAGAGCAGGCGCAGCGCTTATTCTTCACATTTGCTTGAGGAAAGTGAATCTCTGACGATGCCTGAACCAGCGAAGACAGCGCCCAAGAAGGGCTCCAAGAAAGCCGTGGCCAAGACCGCCGGCAAGGGCGGCAAGAAGAGGAGAAAGACCAGGAAGGAGAGCTACGCCATCTACGTGTACAAGGTGCTGAAGCAGGTCCACCCCGACACCGGAATCTCCTCCAAGGCCATGAGCATCATGAACTCCTTCGTCAGCGACATCTTCGAGCGTATCGCCGGTGAGGCCTCCCGCCTGGCTCACTACAACAAGCGCTCCACCATCACCTCCAGGGAGATCCAGACCGCCGTCCGCCTGCTGCTCCCCGGGGAGCTGGCCAAACACGCCGTGTCTGAGGGCACCAAGGCCGTCACCAAGTACACCAGCTCCAAGTAAACAGCTCTGCTATAACAACAACAACCCAACGGCTCTTTTAAGAGCCACCCACTTTCTCTACAAAGACAAAACCTTCCTTTGCTTTGTGTCGTACAAATATAATCTGTTCATAATTAATACAAATAACATCAATAGTGGAGTTGAAGTCTAAAGTCCCAACATCATCCTTCACTAAGAAATAAGCTTATCATCCTCTTAGCACATGCTAAGAACTCACTGCTCTTTGTAACTGAGGTGTTTATATAAGTATATAGTGTTTATGTGTGTGTGTGTATAAATATATAAGTCTTTGCTCCACATGAGCTGGTCACTGAGTAACTACAGTGGAGACCAGATCTGCCCAAACTGAACCTTAGAGAGAAGCTTAAAAACTGCTCTGTTCTCCACCGCCTTCATTTAATCCCCCACTTCAAATATATCACATCAGTGTTATACTGTTCTCTTATTGTGTTTACTCATTTTTTATTTTTAACTTTTTATTTAATCAAGTAGATAGAAATCTCATTTTCAACAGAAACCTGAATGTAAATTAAAGACTATTAATGAAAGAACACTGAACACACAAGACTTTACAATATAATTTAAATAACAAACAACATTCTTATTAAACAGGATCATATAAAGATGATAAAACGCAGCCAACAATTAAAACAATTGCTTTCTGTTCTGCTTTTCCTATTTCGGACCTCTGTATAATAATGCAGTAAATACATCAGATTATCATCCATCATACTCTGACATTAAACTGCTCTGTGATGATAAACACACTGTCCCTTAACAACCAACA
>NW_019521731.1:0-1377 GCF_002814215.2 Seriola lalandi dorsalis | reverse complement strand
TAATATAAAATTATTTTCTATCGAGCAGCTACACCTTTAACCACAATATTTAGATTCTGACCAATCGATTTTTATATCGTATGTGGCATTATTGTCCACCTGTTCTACATGATGAAAAAAAGGCGGGAAGATCATGAGAAAATCAAACCATCATAAACCAAAACCATGAGACCAGTATAAAGTATAAAAACCATGGATCTTAACCTTTGATGTTGCATCAGTCACACAACTAGACGGCTGTTTATCATTTGAAAAACATATTAAACAATTCAGAATTTCCGCTGCATGTCGACTTGCCCTAATGAACGGGTTAATATGTGTTTTATTGTTATGCTTGACTACCGCACTGCTCTGGAGGTCTTGATTCAGCACATTAGCAGTCATCCTCACACTGAATGAAGTATGTGATGGTTTGGCTCCACAGTACAATGCACTACATTACATGACAATACACCCCAGGGTGGGAGCTGTACGCTGCTGTGCTTCCTGTGAAGGAGGGTGTTACGATACCTGACTTACCTGTGTTTTCTTTTGCTCTTTGACCCTCATTTTAGTACGCTGTGAAAACCCTGGTAGTGTATTGTTTTATAGTTCATTTGCAACCAGCGCTTTTAGTTACCTTGTCTGGTGATTTAGTTTGTGTTTTAGTTTAAGAAGAAAATTCCTTGGTTTTCCTCACACGTTGTTCTGCCTCCTGATCGTCCCCTGGTTCCTCGTCAGGGAACATAACAGAGGCCAAACAGTTCAATCTCGGTTTCATCAAAATTTCAAAAATGTAATTATTACTGTCATAGCTAATTGTCTGATTGACTGACTTATATCAGTATTTTAGGTTGTACTTTTTAAATAAATTTGCAATTTTTTTTTAGATTTAGTTTCAGCATGAGGCTGCAACATGACAACGTGAAAAAAATGAAGGGGTCTGAATACTTTCTGAACGCACTGTAAATGTGGACATAAAACTCAAAATGAGTTGTATTGACATGTGTCACATGTCATGCGATCAAAGACAGTATATAAATGGCATATAACCTCCTTTAAATATTATTTATAGTAAAACATGTAATAACTGTCAGTTAATGAGGTTGGATAATTCGCCGTAGTTTCCTTTAGGTCAAAGATCACTGGAGTTTGTGGAAGGCGATTCTGTTTTGGTTAAGATTAGATTTAAATCTTGTTTCTGTTGTGACAACATAAAGGTAAAATGACAACCGAATAAACAAAAGTAACAGGATTAACAGTTTAAATATGTTTTTAAACAGAATAACCCAAAAAATATCCTTCATGCTGTAAAAGAATGACTCATGTGCCATGAATAGAAAATCTAATGAAAATGAAGATGGCCTCTAGTGACCAACTGAAAAAACAAAAATAAAT